>NC_055974.1:12330553-12353053 GCF_018492685.1 Alosa sapidissima
ACCCCTCCCACTGACAAGACATATGCTTATGATCTGTGGACATCTTATAGTTTTGTCAGTGGGGAAGGGGGAAGGGGGGGGAGGGTTCACTGAAAGACCTGCACAGATTGTGTGGAGGTCTCTTGTTTTCAGATGACGTGGAGTTTGGCTTGCTTCCCTTCAGTGTGGCATTCCCATGTAAGCACTAGCTTTGCGTGTGGTGTGTGCATGTGAGTTTGTCATTTGGACAAAGAATCCTTGGTTCTTGGCCCATATTGCTCACAGCCCCCTAAGCCCCCCCCCCCCACCACCACCCCCACCCCCAGATCCCCCCCAAAAAGTATCAGACCACTTCAGTAGACTTCCAGAAAATAGATGGGCTGCAGCACTGAAATGTAAGCTCTTCTGAGGGAGACCAAAAGCTCATCGTCATCGCGGGTGTGGGGAGTGTGCAGAGTGAGGGGATGGGCTCTGTGTGTGTGTGTGTGTGTGCGTGGGTGTGTGTGTGTGTGTGTGTGTGTGTGTATGTGTGTGTGTGTGTGTGTGTGTGTGTGTGTGTGTGCACGCGTGCGCATGTGTGTGTGTAAAAGATGTTCACTGAGGGGCTACAAAACCATCTATCACAGAAAAGTCGCAAGCCCACAGACAGAAGCCAACGGGATATCTAGCCTATTCATCCGATTAGAGGCAATTACACACGCTAAAGCCCTTATTAAATGAGGGAATCGGAAGCTTGAGATGAATCAATCCAGTAGTACAGTAGCACAGAGAGTGGCCTAAAGTTACCTATAGAAAGAAAAAGAAAAGAGTAGGCTTGTGTATATTGTTTAGGGAGACTGGGAGAATCCAGCAAAGGTCAGGAAATTGCTTGATATTTGCTGGACACACTGGATATGATTTCAGTGACATCCCAAAATGACATTCTGTCTGAGCCTGTCTGTTGTGGAAAGATTAGGTGGACAGGTTAGCTGGACTGGTCTCAGGAGTCCAACTCTAAAATACTTTAACATAAACAATGAGAGAAAAGTTCCCTATACATACTGTAAGAGACATCTTTCTGTCATACCAACGTGATTCCCGACTCAAACTAACTCCCGACTTGGCTTTTATATCAAACCCAAATGTGACCTAGATACGAAAATAGTGAGACGAGACATATGACATATGATTTCACTGCTGAGGAGGATTTGAAGCAAAGGACGGGGGTAATGTAGGGACAAGCGCAAGGGCAGGAGTGCCGTGCGTATTTGTATATAGGCCTATGCATGGTCCTCTCAGGGGGAGAATCAGCGTGCGTCTCCACCGATCTTTCGGTGGCAATCCACGGATCAGATACGCACATATGAAATGTGTCGACATTTCGAAATCCGACCTTGCACAGTAGCACTTACTACCTCCGCAAACCTGGCACATAATGCTACCCATCACGATATACGAGCCGACAGTAGTTTGGCGCGTGTCGGATTTTAAAACCTGTTGATTTAAAATCCATCATTGAACAGATTTAGCCGGGGCATTTGTTTAGCTGAATCTGCCAAAAACACAGAAAGACTCAACTGGAATTTGTTCAGCTTTGTAATGCTACTCCTGGTCGAAACATTTGATCTGAGCGCAACAGCACCGTAACTTCACAGAGGAACTTGACCGATTTTGAATGAGAGAAAGCTCTGAAAGGAATTTCGCCATATCTGGTACGTGCAAAACAACACTAAGTTAATTTCAATGGATCTTTTATTCAATTTATCTCACACGATCCTTGATATCCTGCATTTATCGCCTTACTGCACGTGATTAGAGTACGGAAACAACCACAACATCCCCATATTACACAAGAATCTCTCTCCCAATCACGATTTACACCATTACAATATTACTATATCTTACCGAGCACAAAAGTACACTCAATCATTGTGTTCACAGGGGTGGTCATCTGATAGACCGATAGACATCATTACCCAGACTAACCTTAGCAATAGGACTGTAGAAAAACTGTATTTCAGTCGGTCTCCACGTGTGTGTCAGACTGTTTTCCAAAATAACCGAGAGGTAAGAGGCGCAATTCCGGGAACACGTAATTACAGAAAGCACATCGGTTCACCCGCATAGAAAACCCGCCGCGGGACCTCTCCTCTCTCCGGAGCGCTCCCGGGACCCATCAGCGCACTGACAAGTGCTACTTTGCGGTGGCGCCTGCGTGTGTATCAGCGGTTACTGATCTCTCTATTACAGACTAATTTAACAGAAATCCGCTACTTTTCTTTACATGCCCAAAAATACAGGTTAGGCTATAAAAGGTAGGTCTGACTGGTTGAAAACATATATGAAATTCATGAAAGCACTATAATTATGCACAACATGCAGGTCTCTTTGAGAAATCCATAGCATCTGAGTTCATCTCGCGAAGTTGACTTTTATACGAAACCTAGACTTCCATTACTAGTATACTCGTCATAAAAATATTTGGCACAGAGCAGAGCATAGAACAATACAACCATACATGTAGGATACAATATCAGGCAACAGGGCTCAAGCGAACTGCATGTAGGCTCCCAGGCGCCAGTTACTCCCATACAAAGGTGACGCTGGGGATGAGACGGAGGGAAAGGCAAGAGAGGGGGAGACTGATGCTGGCGAACGCGCTTACCTGGAAAAGCCAGTGGCAGGTCTCTCCGATGATGGGAAATCCCATGGAACCCTTGGGCATGGGCAGCTTGCAGTTCTTGTCTCGGGTGGCGGTCCATCGTAGCTGCCACAGCTGCTGGGACACCGCCAGTAGAAGCGCCATGGACACCAAACACGCAGCCAGGGTCGCCAGCGCCGAGAGTAGGTCAAAACTTTCGAAGAGCATGATGCCGAAACACGGAGGGATACTGATCAAAGTTATCTTCTTAGGGAACGGACTAACCTCAGTGACTGTCTGGTAAGTTGTATGAATTCAGCAATATTGGGCTCAGTTTTGAATTTGAACGCGGATGCAACCACAAGAAAGGTTTGATGTACTTAAAGGTAGTCTACAATAAACTTTTTTTGCGCTGCCAGTGATCCTAAGCAAGTTTAGCGCAGAATCCACTAATAAAGGTAACTGAAATGTTTAGTGAATTGAGTGCAGGGAAAAAATCGTCTGGGGTGAATATTGATAAAGCATTTCAAATACCATGTTTGTCAATTTCAATAATCCGTTCGTAATTTTGAAAAAGTCTGACACATTAATGTCAAACCAAAGCAACCACGTGGGAAATCTGCTCAGAGTTGTAGCAGCATTCTTAGAGGGAAAATAGTTTAGTCTCAAAAAGGGAAAAAGTCCAAATACCTCTCACCCAAAAGAAAACCTTCTTAAACTCTAACAACCTTAATTCAGTAAAATCAATTTCTGGTCACAAGGCAGGCGAATGGTGGGTATTTGAAATAAAACTCCTGTGCAGCTCGGATGCTGCAGACTAGGGCGCAAAAATCTTCAGATGGCTGTAATTCGTCTCTCTACCTCTTTTCTAGTCCGTGCTCTCTCTCACTCTCCCTCTCTCTTTCACATAGCCTACAGTTTCATGTGAGTTCGAGTCGCTGAGCGAGCCTTCAATGTGTGTTTATATAGAGGAGGCGGCAAGACTTCAGCCAGACTGCCAGAACCCCCCCACACACCCTACCCCACGTCTCTCTGAGGCGGGCGCTGGAGGACCGTGCGCCTGGCCGGTCGCCCGAGAGAGAGAGAGAGAGAGAGAGAGAGAGAGAGAGAGAGAGTAAGGGGAGGGCTAGACTTTTTTCCAACTGCTAACTTATCACCTGCAATTCAGCGATGTGCCAGTGCGTAGCATATGAGAGCCAGCTAGGGGCACGAAGATGGAGTTCCGTGCCATCAGCGCAAGCCCATACAATCCTGAACTATCTGACATGACCTAGCCCACAAAATACTTCTGAAAATAACTATTTTGAGGTGAGAAGAAAATTGCCAAGGATTACGACTAGGGACACTGTTTGACTGAACTATAAACGATCGCCCTTGACTGATAAGCGTGACTTATGAATTATCCTTGCGATTTATAATTGCCTTGTGCTGTATTTGCATGAACCCCCCATCTTTGACACATAAGGGATTGATACCATCCGCAATGCAACCCACAGTAACATATGAATTCGGCAATCGTTTAATGATTATCAACTAGTTTCTCTAATCATAATAGATACATGTCAAATAAACATGTCAAATAGGTGCAGAGATCACATGTAGCCAACTAATCTGTGCATGCAAACATTCGTCTGCACCTAAGCTTTGCACAGCCATTTCATGAATTCATCTGATCAGACATTGTCAATACAGGAGTCAAGGTTCACGTAGTTACAGGTTCACAAAAATAATGTTCTGAATTAGGCAACAGACAAAGAAAAAATTGTCGTCTAATGGTTTTTCTGATTTGTTTTTTTGTTATTGTTTGTGTGTTTGGGGTGAAAGATTTCTTTATTTGATATTATTTTTCGTGTGTTTATTTATCTATTTGCACTGCATCAGTTGCCCCTTCTTTCTTTCAGTCTAGAACCAAATCCCAAGTATAAACAGGAAAGTCTTAAGACACTAAGTCCAGCCAGTGTTATAGGTCTTTTTTTGTGGGATGGTTTCAGTTATGCTTACCTTATGATCATAATTACGCGCGGAGAGTTATGTAATGATGCTCAGCGTATTAGGGGGCCAGTACTGACCCAAACTCTAACCCAGATGTTGCGCTTGCCCTTGTTACCTTTCTTACTCCGGTTTCAAAAATTAAAATCTGGAGGCCCCCCCCCCCGTCTCACACACACGCGCGCACGCACACATACACAGACAGACAGACACACACACACACACACACACACACACACACACACAAGCACACGCGCACATACACTCAGCTTTCAAGCGAATACTTATATGTTTCGGATTTCACCACGAAACAAATATTTAATAAAAGTGAGATTACAACTTTAAATTTTGCGACATACATTGGCGTATATATATATATATATGATGTGAATATGAATCCTTCAGCGTCAACGACAGGCTGTGCACTGCCCGTCAGACTCTATATACTGCTATTTTTAACACATTACTTTTCGGAACAAATAAACATACAGAGGAACGTAAAAGACATACCTATCATTATATATCCTCTCAGAAATACTCAGGTCGCATGTTGCGCACAGTGGACACGCGACACATTTCTCATAACGTTACACTGCCGTCCAGCGGCGACTGGGAGAACGCAAGGCTTTGAACAAACAGCAGGAGTAATCCGTGCCAACTCTGGGTCGAGGAGAGTTCAGCTACCGTCACACTTGTAAGTTTAATTGCGTTATTTACCGAGCATCCATTGAAACTCCAATATTTATTATAAGACCCAGAGGAAAAGCAACAATGCCCTGTAGTGCGTTAAGAGATATTAAGCTGCTTATAACTTGCTTTCATTAATATATAAAATATTCATAACTTGTACATCTTCAGACATGAATATACGCATTCTTTAGTGGTCAAACATATTGTTTACAAAAAAATGCAAGGTGCATTATATGAAAAATATATACTTCATAAACATAACCGGATGTTCCATATTTATTTTATTTTATTTGCATTCTATCACACAAGACTACATTAGTGTTATGCAAAGATTTATTTGCGAAAGCAACTCTGAAAACCTCTCAGCTCAGTTTTTAAACGTTCATCTGGCACTGGGAATTAGAGTCGAGGCAAGGCGTTGAAAGGTCCAGGAATACCTTGGGGCACCAAAGATTTACAGTAGCCTAAGCAGGAGGGCTGTACAAGTCTACAGCTAATGCATGCAGAGCTGAGAGATTTACAAACCAAGTAAACTGTTGGTTTAATAATTCATTGTTCTTGTGGAAAAGCATAATCTGGATGACAAATGGGATTTGAGACTATTGCACAGTCATGCTGACGTGACATTAAAACACAGCTATGTGTATGTGTGTGTACAGTATGTGTGTGTGTGTGTGTGTGTGTGTGTGTGTGTGTGTTGGGGGGGGGGGGGGGGGGTATGTGTGGGTATATAACTTTTCAGTCATTAAGAAATAAGTAAACAGCATTTCAGAGTATGTATGAGCAATTCGGTATGCCTGTAAATAAGTGAATAAAGTACATTCCAAAGCACACCATTTGCACACTGTTTGTTTTCTTGCCTGCTGGATTGTCAAACAATACTTCTTTGCAACTTCCCTACTGACTAAACCACATATCCTATAGGTCCTGTCAATTACATAACGTTCTGCTTCCATGACATCCCCTCAACTAACTGTCTTGCCTTTGTCATATGTATAAGTATACGTATAAGTATAAGTATAAGTATATATACTCCTTTGATCCCGTGAGGGAAATTTGGTCTCTGCATTTAACCCAATCCGTGAACACAGCACACAGTGAGGTGAAGCACACACTAATCCCGGCGCAGTGAGCTGCCTGCAACCACAGCGGCGCTCGGGGAGCAGTGAGTGGTTAGGTGCCTTGCTCAAGGGCACTTCAGCTGTGGCCCACTGGTCGGGGCTCGAACCAGCAACCCTCCGGTTACAAGTCCAGATGCCACGGTGTCATGTCTGACAATCAGCATGGCTCATACGCTGTTACCTCCACCACGGATGAACGTTGGCCAGCTCTGAGGTTAAGCCTGGGGGGGTGGAGGTAATAGGTAGGTAGGTGACAGTGGCTCAATTACAGTCGAGACTTTGACTCAGACCAAGCCAGCCGTTAGCTCTGAGACCAAATTAAGCAAACACGGGCTGGACGCTTCAAAGGACAAATTAAATCTTACTTAAAGGTCACAGGAAATGAAATCCACGAGGAGAGACAAGGGGAAACGTACAGTATTTACCTCAGTGCAGAGCTGTTTCCCCCGGAGACGTCAGGCTGGTCAGAGGGGGGCAACCTCAAGGGACATTAAGGTTGTCTGAGGTAATTGTTCACACAGCAGAGACATATTTGTGAGCTGGCTTCTGTGTGTGTGTGTGTGTGTTTATGAGAGCGAGAGAGAGAGAGAGAAAGAGAAAGTTTATTTCTTCAATAAAATAGTCTATGAAATAAATAGACTATAGTCTTCCTCAGCTTTTCTAATATGTCCTACGGGCTCAAAATACTAACTTCATGTCCAGTTTGTAAAACATGTATGGAGTATGGATGGCATTTTGTTTTACGTTTGTTGTTCATCAACAGCACAAAAAACTCCATATAATAACTTGCTGAGTTGTGGAGCACAGTTGAGTTCCCAATGCAGACCTATGTTTAAAAAGCATGTTCATGGATATTCTACTTACTCCTTTCTACCTGTTAAAGAACACAAAGCTATGGTTTAAATGTCCATGCTGTCTTGCAAATTCACTTACCTGGCTTTATTCAGTGTTTTTAATTGAGGTGCTATACTTCAGTCCAACTCCATTCCAAGACTGTAAGTTCACGTCTGACCTGAAAATGACCCTCAGTGCGGCTATATTTGTCTAATCAGCCCTCCAGATGGACCCACTCCTCTGCTTGTCTCGTTTCGGCGTGGTGCTGGATGAGACCGCTTGGATGGCCATTCAAAGTTATGACGCATGACATCTAGGCCTAAAGTGCACACTGACTCACATTTAACAGCCCTTAAGTAAATGAAATTATCTAAAATGTCTGAGTAAGTGTGTGTGTGTGTGTGTGTGTGTGTGTGTGATTACAAGCAAACAGACGAGAGACAGCTTCACTGCAACAAGGGGCATTGCAGTGTACAGATGTAATGTTACTGCAATATAAATATCCATTATGATTTGAATATAGTTTCAGAAATTCACTGCACTTGAGCACACTTGAGTTGAACAGAGCTTCCCATTACTAAAGCTCATGGGCTCTTAGATGCTCTCATCAGCAATGCTTCTTTTCAGAAAATTCAAGCTAGCAACATTTTGCTATTAGACAAAACATCAGGATTCCACTGAACAGAGTCAAACCGCTATCTGAGCCTGGAAAAGCACACAAATTGGCAGAGAACCACTGTCCTGACAAAGATATTCACAGAATGGAGATTTAGGGTAATATCTGGTTTGGCCAATAGCAATCGATGCACAGAAAAGAAAATATGCCTAGCAAACCAACAAAATACATCAGAGACAAGAATGCAAATAGCATGTTGTTTTATTTAGCCGGGATTATAAAACAAAACTTTTATTTTCCTCACATTCTTCACGTGTCATGTGTCCTGCCAATACAGCTACAACACCTTTTTATCCAGCATGCCGCTTGGATATTATTTATTGCCATTCTGTTCCTATTGACAGTGTGGCTCAGGAGACAAACGTCCACCACAGACGCGTGAAACCTGAAAGCCAAGTTTGCCTCAAAAGCCAGAGGGATTTCCAAGCAGTGAGATGACAAATTGCTCCTTGCTTCATTTTTGATCCCTGAGAGAGAGATGTTATTTACTGTATATGTGTGGTGTTGGAGATTCCCTAAAGGGGAATCAGGATTAGTTTCGCTCCATGGTAGATCTTCACCTCTGTGACAGTGCCTGCCAGCCTAGCTGATGGATGGGAAGGGTTATAGATGACCATAACCGCCACTCCTTTACTAGCATAGAAATTACTCAGAAATGTGAGGAAAGAGAGGGGTGGGATGTGTGCATGCTTGTGTGTGTGTGTGTGTGTGTGTGTGTGTGACAGAGAAAAACAGCAAATAAGGATGGGAGGAAGGGGGTGTAGGTTATACTTGCCCCAAAATACTGATAGTCTGCTGCCCTCAGTCCTGGCTTGAGCATCCTACTGTTGGGTTGACTGTGCAGTGAGAACACCAGAGTCTGGTCCGTATTCCATCCCTCAGCCCACTCCGACTCCAGCCAAACCTGGGCCTGTCCACAATAACCTCTATTCACATAAATATGATGGACCGCTCTGAAAGCCAGTCAGACTATATCTGCTGTGGTGTGCTCAACTGGCCTGCTTGGAGTCTAGGAGACAGCTATTGGGTCTGGGGCCCGTGCACTCTACTAATGGACAGGCTGGCAAGCAGATGGGTTGTTCTCGGCGAGTCCAAGCCATGTTCCTTAAGGGTCGTGCTCTCATCTTTCATTATGGACCTCCGTGTCTCGCAGTGGTTCTGGGGGCTCCATCTCAGCTGCACTGAGGAGTCGAGTTCAAAGCGGTTCAAAGTGACGGCATGCTTGATTTCAATCAGAGTAGCTCTGTCAGTGCAATGGAGCGTGATTGAAGTCAATGTTCCTGGTGCCACAAACCAGGGACTCAGAATCAGCATCCAAACATACACAGTATTAACCACATTACTGGTCCACATACATCAGAGAGACATTGACACACGTGTAGGCGTGGTGTACAAGGAGAGACATTTTAACAGACACAGATACAGTACATACAAACATACATATCTGACATCTGATGTCAGATATGTATGTTTGTATGTACTGTATCTGTGTCTGTTAAAATGTCTCTCCTTGTACACCACGCCTACACGTGTGTCAATGTCTCTCTGATGTATATATATATATATATATATATATATATATATATATACCTATGTGAGGGTGCAGAATTTTCATTAAATGCTTTGCCAGTTGTGGATGTCATGTGAGGACATGCACCATCCAGGTACAAGGTCAAATCATGCTGTTGTGTCTAGTATTTAATCACAGAACACTCAACTTGGAATACGTACATATTTCCCATTATTTTTGCCATTACTAAAAAGCCTGACATGTAATTGAGCTTTTGGGGTTTTTTGTGAAGAGACTAAGTAGTACATTCAAAACGTTGGTTAAGAAATGTGAAATAGGGTTAGAGCTAAACTACTTCATAAAGTTATTGACATACTGTCGGTTTTGCAAAGGTCTCGCTGAGTTCATATGGTTCAGGATAATAATATGGTTCTATTTGCGCATATGGCAATTAAAGTAATCATGTCTAAAGCACAACCATTTGTTCTCCTGATATATTACAGGTCTCCTGTGTCTGATTTTCACGCTTAGGTCAAGATGTCTGTGACATGGCGAGATCTGCTCAGTAGGAACTGCACATCTGGCTAAGTTCCCAGAGCCTCTTGGAGAGAAGCGTCCAGTTGTCTGCTCAGCGCTCCTTCATTTGCACAGAGACAGAGGACGGAGACAGAGGACGGAGACAGAGGACGGAGAGAGGGAACAAAAATAAAAGTTATGATCCGTCTCTTATCCCTTGATGAGAGAAATAAAATGTCAAGCTTGGCTAACTTTTGATAGCATTTGTTGACACCGAACAGTGGAACAACTCACAGCGGTTAGACAACACTGAATGACAGATGCAGCCCAGTGATACCACTACTAGATAACTCTCAGTAGTTCTCCTGCCTTATCCACCACAGCTCACATTAGAAGCACATTATGCTGCCTTTGTAGAGGCCTGTGTCCTAAACCCTTATTTTGCTTGCTTGCTTGCATGCATGCCACATTTGAGAGTACACATTTGAGAGTACACATTTGAGAGTACACATTTGTGAGTACACATTTGTGAGTACACATTTGTGAGTCATAATCAGACAAAATGATTTCGGTAATGATAGCGATAGGGATTTGTCAAACAAAAATGAAACCTGAAACGCAAAATAGAAACACACGGCAAGTCAACCAAGGTAGCCAACAGGTAAGTTTACTTCTTCTGGAAAGCATCACCAAAACTGACACAAACACACACAGTAGGACAGACACCCTCATACAGTTACATCATGCCCGGGTAGGCTTTTGTTTATTTTAAGACATGCCCAAGCTGATATCTCTGGGTGTGTGTGCATTTTTTTTTCTTTCTTATTACTTTTTTTACGGTAATACCCTTACAACAACGTTCCACAGATGATATCGTTTGTAGATATCATCCCCATTTCGTGATTGAAAGCTCCTGATAGCAACTCATCTCCAAGCCTCTCACTCTCTCTCTTAAGTTCATGACCCGAGTGCTTTTCCAGAGTGGAATCGGTTCATGAGCTTCAGATCCATGATTTAGACTTCTATAACAGTAGCCTTACTGACAGCTACTGCCTCCCTTCCCTCGCTCTCTCTCTCTCTCTTTCTTTCTCTCTCAGTCCTGTAGTTCATCTTTAGAGCATTTACTGTTGTACCACATAGAGGGAATGTGCACTGAGACCCAGATGGAGTCTGCCCACAGTCCTGTATCAAAATCTTCTCTCCATAGCAATTACCCTAATTCTAGCGGACACTTTCATTCGGCCTAAATACTTGGGAAGGAGATCAGAACCCCGCTCAGACCTTTTCTCTCCCCTTATAAAAACAATTATCATTTTATTTAGTTTTATTCTCTTTTACAGGGTTGGGAGACGTCCAAAAACAAAACATGGAGTGAAATGGTGTGTTATTAGCCAAGTGAAGGAACATGTGGAGGCAGTTTAAAGATAAATGGTTCAGTGGAACACAAAAAAAAATATCTCAAAAAGAGCTATTTATAGGAAATGCATTTTAATGCTCATCGTTATCGTATTTTATCCTGACAAGGGCTGCATTAATGGCTTTCCCATGGCAAAAAAGCTTTGTTATACCTGATACAGATTATTTATGAAATGTATGTGTTTATTTATTAATTCATAACAAAGATCTTGTGATCACAAGTCATACCAGACACACCAAATACAATTGCAGTGGGAGAACCCACAGAGATGGGAAGAGAGTAAAAGAATATTTCTGAAATGACCCCTGATCACGTTTAACAGCCTCAAAATCCCAGCAACTGCATTCCAACGGTGTAATTCAATAGTTCATTCTCAACCTGAGGTGGGTAGAGGACGCTGAAGATATATAAAGTCAAATAAAGCACTATGACCCCAACCTTTTATCCCTCAAAATATCTTCCCTTTCTTCACCAAATCTAATAAGTTAGCCAAATGGTTTGTTTTTGCCAAAGACCATCTGCCTGTTACATTCCCTGGACTCAGTCTCCAAGAAAGATCACAGTTCTCACAGTTAACTTTACCTCAGTAAATCTTGTGTTGCTCTTTAGTCTAGATCCCAGAGTTAAGATGATGATACATGGGGAAATTGTTGCTGGGCAACCACATAACCAGTTCCACTTATTCTGATTGGATGACCATGACGATTTGCCTACTGATGATTAAAGATTTTCCAGAAAATAAATTGTCGCCCATTATTATGGGCACATGGCAGAACCACAATAATGAGGAACCCTGCCCAGCAACATGGCTCAAAAAGATGCGCCCATGTATCATCAGCTTTTTATCCTGGTTAGAGCACTGGTTTAATTACTACAGCCTCAAAGCCGTCATGTCTCCTAGTGCTCAGTTCCCTACACATGACTCAAGGCTCTGCCTCAGGTCTCAGACTCTACCAGGGCCACAACAAGCCACCATGATGGAGCTTCACCACAGGTCAGGCTCAGGACTCTACAACAAGGTTTACACACTGTACAATTGTAACCATCTATCCTCTGTTATAATCCTTTACTAAGATGTACTACCACTAATACATAATGTCATAATTAAAAAAAAAAAAAAAAAAACTCTGCCTTTTTCACCTCAATATCAGACTGCTGCATATTAGTGCTATAATTGAAAACTAGCCCAAAGATGTACTTTTACCGTACTTAAAATGAACAGAAATCACAGTGTCTTGTTCTTTCTGGTTTGGCTGAAGGAGACAATGGTGAGTCCTGGCCGTTAAGCCATCGTCTTTGGAAAATGAAACATGACAAAGCCAGAGAAGAGTAATACATTCCCACTTTGATATATGACTTATTTCCAGGATAATAAACCGCTCATCTATGAGTGTAAATATACTGCCACTTAAGAGAGGAAAAAGGATAATATATTGGTATGTTTTAGGCTAATTGTTTAACTGTTTTAATATAAACTTGTGTGCCATCATAACAGATAAAACTATAAGATTGTGCCCAGTAGGCCAGCGTCATGTCATGATGTCAGAAGGGAATGACCGGTCCATGGCACACCACAAAACAACAGGCAATGCCAAATAGTTCAGCACACCAGAGTGTGTGTGTGTGTGTGTGTGTGTGTGTGTGAATGAGTGAGTGAGTTTGTGTGTCTGTTTGGAGACGGGGGGCGGGGTGGGGGGTTGTTAATGTCTTGTTTCAATAAAAAATGATTTATTGCTTTCCCTGAAAAGACTGCTACTGACATGAGACCGCACACAAGACCCGCACAAAATCCAAACCTGACATCAACTGCTCTCCTCTCCTGTTTTGTTGCGTTTCTTTCCCATACCCACACATATCCTCAGCACGCCAGCTGGAGGGCTTAGCAATCATAGAATGCTATGGAATCACAGTGTATGCTTCTATGAGAGTAGTACAAAACCTTCTCTGCATTTCTCTCTGTGATGTACGTATAGCACATACCTTGGTGGATTTGAGATGTGGAAGACTATGTTATTGTGTGTACTGAATAAGAAGGGGGGTGGGTTGGGGGGGGGGGGGGGGGGGGTTCTGAGGAGTGAGAACCTGCCCAGAGTTTTGTTTCGGTAACCTTTGGCCCACTCTTCCCATTAATAACCCCCAGTCAGACTGGGAAAGGAAGGGGGAGAGGGAGAAGCCTCGTTTGTCTTCATTAAAAGAGAGGACGTGCGTTTGCTGTCTCGCCCCCCACCTCTTCCCAATTCCTTCAGCCACTCCATCGTCCCCTCCTGCGCTCTCTCTCTCTCTCTCTCTCTCTCTCTCTGTGTCCACTCCCCTCTTCCTCAGGTCTCACCACCTCCTGCCGTCCATCTCAGTAGCACTTCCTTATCATCTCTGTCATACCATTCCATCACCCGTTCTCATGGTGACCAAGTGATAACCTTTAGTGCTTCAGTCAATGAAGTGAATTACTTTAAGTAGACCTGCACCATCACCTAGGCCTGAACATAACATGCTGTGACAAGCAGTGACATCAATAACTAGATCTTCACTTGTCAGCGCCCCTTACAAAGTCACAATGAAACACAAAGTGAATCATAAACCTACAAATATGGCATTAGGAAAGCATGCCACACCTGCATGAGACTAACTCACACAATTCAAAACACTAGTACAGAGATTTGATCCTAGGAAAGAATGGTACAGTTAAAATAAGTGATAAGAAAAATAAACTGTGTCTGAACTGCTGTCTTCAAACCACATGGAAGATATTAAAATAGCCTGGTTGTTTCTGGCTCACCACATTCTCAAAGATTCATGAAAGTTGGAAGACTGGTTGAGAGTGCAGCAAATAGCAAAATGCAATTGGTTGGGAATGTGGCAAAATAGACTGTCCAAGATAGTACATTCCACAAAACTACAGAGTTACATTACACAGGTCCTCACAGATAGAAAAAAAAAAAAACCTTTAGAACAAACCTAATGTTCAGTTTAGAACTTTGGCTGAAATTTTTAGCATTCTTTCTTGCATATTTTCTCCATGGGGTCTGTTTCACTGGCTGGCACAAATCATATTATGAATATTTTTTTGTGATTATTTATAAACTGTGATTTGACATTATACTTTTGTACCCACTTTAGTAGTTTTATCTAATCTTCAGCTCAGAGGAAGTTTAACTGAAAAGATAGAGGGATGTAAATCAACACAAGGTATTGTATGTTAAGATACATTTTTTTTTTATCAATTTGCAAACATGGACAATATCCACAAATTAGATTCTCTGTCACTTATCTTTTGTTACTCTTGCAATAAGACCTCAACCTTTTTGCTGTTAATAATTAGTATACATTTGGGCATCACATGCTTACACCTACACTTGCAATTGCTGAGCAATAAAACCTGCAGGGGGCACTTTTTGCAAATTGTACATTTCAATTTTTCCAAGTTTGATCTGTCAAATTTTGTCCTGTGCGGGTTTACTATCTGAAAATTCGGTAACACTTTACTTTAGGTTTCTACATAAGAGTGACACTGTCATAACCCTAACCCTAACACTAACCCTAACTTGTCATGACAAAAACCAAATGATACTTGACAGAAGCGAGCGACAGAAGCATTATGTCATAAATGTGTACGACACGTTCATGACCGTGTCATGTCACTCTTATGTAGATACCTTGAAGTAAAGTGTAACCAAAAAATCATTGTAATAGCAAATAGAGCCAAAATGATCTCTTAAGTCTGATTTACTGACATATCTGATCTGATACTACTCTGTGTACCAGAACCAGAAATCTGCTCAAATGCACAGGATGGTCAGAAACTCAGTGCTTCAATTCTCTAACTTTCCAATGGATTCTTTATGGCCTGTAGAAAGGAAAATAGGTTAGTGCTGATAGCCATATGCTATGTCTAACCTTTAGCATGTATGTCCTACATGCAAGCCTTGAGGCGTCCACAGTAGATATGGCTGCTTGATGGAGAGAATGGGGCTGTTTTACACACTGAAGCTGGTGGGTGTTCCCATACAATGTCCAGTACAAGCATAGGTTAACTCATGCTGGTCAGTATGAAAGCTAGATTAAGTGAGCCAAGATATGACAATCAAGATTGATTAGTTTTTTTTTTTTTGTTAACTTCAGCTAATTTTGTACGGACCATAAAAATGTTGAAAAATGCTTCCACAGGGAAGTCCACAGACATGAGCAGATAGTCTGCACTCCTGTTGACCTTCGTGTGTGAATGGGAAAGAGGCTCTAGCGGGCTCCATCTTATCTTGTTGCTAAGAATTATGGACGTGTTGTTGTTTGAGCAGCCAGCAGCAGACTCAGGGAAGTCCTCTTTCAGCTTAGGGCTGGGCACAAGCCTATGAAGATATCATCACACGCTACCATGAAACGTATCCAGTCTGCACAACAAAACAACGTCTGCCTTTCTGATTACTGAATTTATTCAAGTTGCTAATTAGAGTCCAGAATGGCCTTCAACACAGAGGCTGGGTGTGATGTCTCCTACTCTACCCTTTTCTTCCTATTGTCCAGCGTCTCCTGTGGCCCCTGTTTCTACTCCACCTGGCCGAGGGCCCGCGTGCTCTGGTGTGACCCGGACCTCCAGCCGTCCACATAAACTACAGCCAGCACTCAATCCTCATATCCTGTATCTCGGCTGCCATCAGTGGCACGGAAGTGCGATACAGACCAAATACCCCTGATCTCGCTTGGGATTCATCAGAGCCGCTCATTACACAACCTGACGGGACGTCTGCAGGCAACTTGCAGGCCAAAGTGTACAGAAGCCTGCCGCATTTGCATCCGCAGCGGTGCGATAACGGCCCCGAGCAGGCCACTATGCAAATGGAAGGGGCCACGCTTTGCGAGCCTGGCTGTCACAACTAGACTGTTTAAAGCGTCCCGCACCAGTTTTTGCGGACGCTGCCTCCAGCCTGCGACAATGCCTCCCGCCGCCCCACTGTTTTCGTCCTATTTTTAACCTCCTTCCGTATGAGACAAGGACTTGAGAGAACACATTATCGGCTTCAGCCATCACTTGCAAAGCGTGCATGCGTGAAGGGCCTTTTTTTTGGCCATTAATGACAGCTTGTGTGTATAGCGGGACGGACGTTTTTCTGCGCTAGTATGTGTGTGTGCGTGTGTGCAGTGGCACGCTATCTTGTTTGTGCCTGTGGCTCAGATCATTACCAGAGAGGAACCAGGAGTCTCTGAGGAGTGCGGAGAGGGACAGGGACCCAGACAGTAACCTGCTGTGACCCTACTCACACTGCATTTAGTACCTGGGGAAATGGGAAGTACGAGTGCAAAGTAAATACACATAGCCAGCCGCACAACCACAGAACACAAACACACACACACACACACACACACACAACACACACACATTCACATACAACCACACTACCCTCTTCTATTTCCACATGTCACTAAGTATGGGGCTATGGAAATTCACTTATTTATGGAAGCACATTAACAATGAGTATTGTCTAAAAAGTATTATATTGAGACAGATTACTCCTAAGGCCCCAAGAACAATCAGGTAGGCATAGATGGCATGGAAAGAACTGCTTACAGGAAACCGTGAGCAGAAGCTTGGCTGACATTATATAAGCAGGGTGTTCCATGCCCTTCCACAGGCCCAAATCTCATGCCTGCTGACAATGAAACAGTGCTAGACAATGACACAAACTACAAACTACTCAAAGCGCTTCACACAGACAATCTTCATGGGCGATGGTGACTCTCGCCATGAAGGCAGCCATACTTATGAATAAAGGCAGAATGTCACCGCCAGCTTTTATTGCACAAACTACAACATGTATTTACAAATATATCGTTACTAGTAGTATAGTGGCTACTGTTTTGGCTGGGCAGTCTGACAAATGAACTCTTGACCTCCTCCTCTGCCATGAACTTTTTATTTTGCTTATATAGGCCTCCTCTCGGAGACAACATCCAAAAATGGCTTTGATGACAGGTGGGAAGAAAATGGCTCATTTTAAAAGATGATATACAGCACTGGCCTAACGGACACTAGAATACTGCAGCCATAAAACACTGACAAAAGGTAGACATTACTGAGCCACGAGTTGGTCTATGTATAGTGTATACTAAAAACTACATGGGCAGAGTCAAGGACCAGGTTTGTGCTTGTGACCCCAAAGTGACCTAAAAAGCTGTAGCTTGCGCTGTCAATTTCACTCCAAGGAGGAATGTGCTGGCAGCTTCCTACTTGAGCAAAGTCCTAGATGGAAGTGGAGGTTTGGCATTAAGGGCCAGACTGACTCCGTCTGGTTCAGGGCCCCTTGACAGAGGATATGACTCAGGACCGTGACCCTGCGGTCTAAATGACACTTATGAAAGTGGAGGACCTCATGCTCAGTGGAATGTACAGTAGGGGCCCTTAGGTGATCATTCTGTCAATGGTGCAGAAGAGAGATATTGTCTTTCAAATACTGCGATGTGCATCACTTCGATTTCTCAAAAGGATTTTGAGTGGCCTCTTAGGCTTTTGTTTACTTCTTTTACTTACTTATGCCTGGAAGCATGCTAGATTTACTTCAAAAAGATTTTTCTAACTTCATACACGTTCTGGCATATAGTGATAGCGTGAACATATTTAGATAAGTAGTCCGTTTGGGTAGGATACATCTAAGCATACAATTCTTTTTGATTGATAAAACAATCAAACGCTTCAGCAATTTCATTCATTTCATTTCCTTCAATCCTGTCATATACAAAAATCTGTTGCAGAGGGGAAAGAAACTTGCAGTGAACTGAAATTACAGCTGCGGAAAAACCTCAACTCTCTTGAGGACAACTCAAACAAAACCACTAAATAATGTACCCAAGTACACTGTGGCAGGCTACTTAACCATGATGGATCAAAAACTAAAAATCACCTTGATGAGCGACAGTCTCAGCCAAGCCAAAGAATTTGTTTGGCACTTATTAAATTGACTGATAGAGCATTGCACCTCATTACACAGAGAAGTGAACATGAAAAAGTAATAGAAAAAAAAGTTAAGAAAAATATTCATCATCCCACAAGTGATGAGAAGCCATATTTCTAATGATGGAGGAAAGAATGTTTTTCCTCACTATTGGCTGCCCTGCCCATGATCCGATGTATTAGTATTTTTACGGCAACTAAACATATTTGGTTTAAATTTGCATATAGTCATGACAATACAGCTCTTTTTTTTAAACTGGAGGAATTTTTTGTCTCATTGAAATACGGAAAGAGGGTAGAGGTGGAAACAAGGAATCCGCTGAAATGAGCAGAGGAGTCCGGGGGATTGCAAGGCTTTATTTGTTTCCAAGCTGGCAGAACCGTTTTCCTGACCTCCAACGAGAGGGAGGGGGGTTGGGGGGGGGGGGGGGGATGAAGCCAGTCGCGCTCAAGTAAACCCAAAAGGGAATTGTTGTACCCACTCCAGTCAAAACATGCAGGCTCTTACCACCCAAGGCAGGCCACGGTGTTGCCTCTCAACAAGGACAAGGGTGTCAGAGTGCGCACAGAGAGAGCATTTGTGGTAGTCTGGTCACAGCTCACGGATGTCCTCACTCTCTCACACACACACACACACACACAGACAGACACACAGACAGACAGACACACACACACACAGCTATATCCATTTGTTGTAAGGTCATGTGTATATGGCCTATTGTGAAAAACACAAAGGGAAGTAGCAGTCTGATACATATAAAACTAGAACTGTTCTTCCGTTTCTACTGCTTGCTCAAAACAACGGGGGGCAGCTAGATTGGGCGGATGTGTGTGTGTGTGGGGGGGGGGGTTGAGGAGGGTGGGGAGGTCACTCGGCATCCAGAGACCCCTACTGTATGCACACTTCTCCACATCACCTGCCCCCACCTCCAGCACCTCTCCACAGACCTCTTCACACAACACAGAACCCAATGTGGGTGGTCCCAGGCCATATCAAGCAGCCAGAGGAAAGTTATAAATGAATATCCATCCAAATACACAAGGTCAGTCTGTAGGTCTGTATGCCAATCTGACCTCCCCTTTCCCCGAAAGCTATTGCATAAGTGAAGGGAAAGGTGTTTTGAAAACCCGTATTTAAATAACGAACAAAGATGCGTTTCAGTTTGGTTGATTTATTCAGTATTGCTCTTGGCCATTTGTTTAAGCTTTATTAGTATTGCAAAATTATCCATTAGTGGTTTAACATAACAAAACTGTATAGTGCAGCAGTGTCAGTTGACAGAGAACCCCATCAAAACAGTTTCATTTCAAACCAATGGGTTCTTGTGGCAACAAGCTCTCTGTATCACTTGGGCATCGACTCGGACTGTGGCCCAAAAGAAGAAGCAAAATGTCGACATACACACAAACATATACACGCAAGCACAACAGTGTGTCTTTTCCTCGGAACTCCAGTTGGATGAACACACACATGCCTTCATGCACACACACACACACACTCTCTCGCTCTCTCTCTCTCTCTCTCATAAAATCTGAACATGATGCATCGTGTCCCTTTAAAGCTGAAAGGACAGCATCTTCCCTTTCTTCCTTATCTTTCAACCAGTCTGAATCCCTTTGTTTGGGTGCAGAGTGACCACTCGAATAAGCACCCACACTGAACTGGAACAGTTTGATGAGATTTAAATCAACCACATCAAGTCCATTTTGTCTGCTCAGACCCAGATCAGCCATATACACTTTTCTTACACTTGGATATTGTATTGCACCTATCAACCAGGAAAAGTTTAAAATGACAAAAAGAACCCATCATTCATACAATGAAGGTTTTGTAAAAATGCTTAACTGTCACTCCTCTCCTCTGTCACACACACACACACACACTTATATTTATGGAAGACTAGACCCTTTGTATCCAGTGCCTACACTAACTGTCTCACAACAATATTAAAAGGTGTCTATACAATAGAGTTATACAGGTTATATTCGTAACTGTAAGACAAGGAGAAGCATGCGAAGCATGCCAAAGGCTTAAGGCATACACTAAGGCTATGGCACTCCTCTTTTTTCATAAATTCAACTCTCATTCTCCGACAAACAATTTACCTTCCCCGGCTGTGGCCTACTAAAAGCTTCCTATGGTCACCTTGGCTAGCGCATACAATCAGTGAGAGTGTTCCAGTTCAATCAGGTTAGAAAAAAAAAAAAAAAAAAACTGTGCACTGACCACAGGCTACGAGACAACAAAAATGGCTAGCAGTCAAAATCATTTGATCCTTTTACAAACTTAAGTCTTTCAACAGCTGTGAAAACACACACACACACACACACACACACACACAGGCATCAGTAACTAATGTACCACCTCGGCAAACTTGAATGCGCAATGGGGTAAAAAAAAAGGTCTTCCAGCATCTTGTGAACAACACTTCTGTGTGGCTGGGGTGACCTGGCACTGTGCACCCTGCGTCCGAACCAGTCTGTTCTGGTCTGAGGCGAAGGGAATGAAACGGTGTCCATATCCCTTCCTGTGCTTGTAACAAATCCTATGGGAAGACAGGAACTCCGAGGAAAGGACAGGAGAAGAGAAGGAGCAACTCTCTTCTTGTTGGGGGTTGAAAAGTCATCCCGTTTCACAAGACAGGAGACTTGTGAGGACAAACGTGCTTAAGAGAGGCAGGTGGCACATCTGAATGAAGCAAATATACGCATAGGGTGGGTAGATGTGATGGTGGTGTGACTGGCACAACTAGGTAGGTTGTGGGGATGAAGAAACATGCTGCTTTTTCACTGTGATGGCAGAGGTGACCAATGAGGTGAGGACTGGAGTGTGTCAGCTGACACCCGGCTGCCAATGAGAGGACTGCATCTTCAGGACTGGTGTGAGGAGATGAGGTTCTTCAGCTGCTTGACCACAGTGTCGATGAGCTTCTGCTTGTCGCGCTCGTTCTTGCGGAACTGCGAGAACATGTTGTTCTTCCGGCTGGTGTCCTTCATTCTGCATGGGAGGGAAGAATTGGACATGAACACAAACATACACACACAAAAACACACACGTATATGCATATGACAATTCATTATCTCAAACACAATGCAACACACACACAGACGAGCACAGACAAAGTAGGCCAACAGGGCGGCGACCCGTCCAGTGAGCACAGCTGGTGGCCCCTGAGCCCAGTGGGGTTGCCCCATGTTTGGGGGGTGGGGGGGTAGCACTGTTCTGGGGAGGTCCCATGGAGTCTGACCCAAGCTCATGATCGCAGGGTCTGGTGACGCCGGTGTCCCTCGGTCACTACCGCTGCTCACATGATGGGACAACAGTCTGGCTGCAGCAGGGGGTGACTTGAGGGTGTGTGTGTTGGGGTGGGGATAGCACTCCCATGATTGTGGGTGGGCGTGCGTAAGGTGGGGGGGGGGGGTTAGCCGAGACAGGACGAAGCGCGACGAGACCACCCCAACAGTGGCTGCCCGCTCCCGCTGTGCCAACAGCTTAGCACGCCGTGAATGTCCCGAGCACGGCCGGCTACTCTCAAACGGAAGGCACAAGTGACCACCTAGTGTCCCACGGTGTAAACTCTGGCCTAGGTTGTGCATCGACTTGGCCAAGGACTTCATCTCTGAATGGAAGGGACTACTGGAGGTGTTATTTGGGCACAAAGTTTGCCTTATAGTCTTCAAAAAAATATCCATTTGTGCTGATTAAAAAATATATACAATAACAGAAAATCAGCTGCAAACAAAACTGGTTATCCCTCTAAAAACTGGCCCATTATTCACGAAACAGCAGTGCAAGCCACCCAGAGCATGAAAAATATGGGATATTGTGAGCCTGGAGGAGAGGTGCTAAAATCACTTCTTCTCCTTTTCCATTTCTACTGTAGGCCTTTATGTGGTATCTCTCTAACACGAGAAATACTTGAACGTATACCGCTGACACACATGGCATCTAATAGTATCAAGGTGACTAATTATATAAACACCCAATAGAAACGGCATTCGTGAGAAAGACATCTGTGAGCAGTTTGCACAGGTTCTTGCATTTCACAGACGGCGTTGCAGAGAATGGCTCTCTTTGTCACACAGACAAGCAAATAGGCGCAGACACCGAGGCTATTATCGTCAGTGCGGCAGTAGGTTGTCAGGTCAGTGGAGTTATCCGCCTAACAGTGTTGTGACAGCGATAGGGATCAGTGCTTTGCTCTGCC
>NC_055974.1:12358053-12375553 GCF_018492685.1 Alosa sapidissima
GCCCCCTGCACACGTGTGGATTTGGCTGCGGGGCCACCAGCAACGGTCACTACAGTGGGGACCAGAGGAGTGCAGGACATGGGCTGCTCTAGATAGAAGGGCTTCCAGAGCGCAGCATATGGGCTGCTCTAGTGAACAGCACACAGAGGTCAAGAGGTCAGCAGGGGACAATGCACAAACGAAGAAAGGAGGACAGACAGAGAGAGAGAGAGAGAGAGAGAGAGAGAGAGAGAGAGAGAGAGAGAGAGAGAGAGAGAGAGAGAGAGAGAGAGAGATGGAATGATAGAGGAAGAATGATGAATGAGTGAGAGAATGTAACACACAAGGAAAGGATTAAAGATCAGGTGGATCCCTCCTATCTGTCTCCTAATGTCAGTCAGTTAATCTCTCTCTCTTTCTCTCTCTCATACACACTCTCTCATAAACACACTGCTATGAGGGCAGGCTTAGGCTTATGTAGTCCACACCAGCATGACGACCTGTGGGAATCAGTTAGTGTGTTAACAACATGCCATCAGGCCTGCATTTAGGAGGTCCTCCGAGACTGGCCTCACCGGTCTGGTCTGGTCTGGTCAGTGTATGTGAGGAAGAGAGGCGGCTGGATTATTTTATCAGAGCGGTGACACAGGAGATAGCCGCACCATCAGCAGGGTCAAAGGTAAAAAAAAACAAAGAAAAGAAACAACCGAGGGAGGGAAGCAAGAAAAAATAAAAATAAAAAATAGAAAATAGAAAAATAGAAAGAATAGAAAAAAAAACAATGAAGAAATAACGATAGAAAGCAAATAAGAAAGCACGCAAACAAGCAAAAAAAGAGAGAAAGAAAAGCATGAGAGAGAGAAATCCTGGCAGACGAGGGGCAGAAGAGGCAGACTGCTGCAGGTCTGTGAGAGTGCGCTGGAGATGGCGGAGGAGGACAGGAGCGGGTGAAAGTGTGAGGAGGGAAGGGGGCATCACTCAGCGGGGAGGGCTGCTGCCTGGTAGCAGGGTGCTGATAAGCACTATCAGCAGGCCGGCACACACACACACGCACACACACACACACACACACACACACACACACAGGGGAAGAGGAAGAGGGCTCCCCCGCAGGTCCTGTCACTCTTCAGCTAACAGGAGGAGCGACCTCGCAACCATACGGAGGTCAAAGGTTATCTGACCCAGGTTATCTCCCCCTCATGACAACTCGGAGCTCCTGTTTGCTGTCCTCGATAGAATGGAAACCGCAGACACACACATGCACACACACACACACACACACACACACACGTCAAGGAGCAGTCCAAGTGAAAGTGGCAAACTGAGGATATGGTCTTCAGTCCATCTTAAAGAGAGCATCCTTCACCTCTTCCCCACAAACAGATACAAACACACACACACACACACACACACACACAGATACAAACACACGGGCACTGTACACACGTGGACACACACACACACACAGAGACAGACACACACACACACACAGACACACACACACACACGCAGACACACACACGCAGACACACACACGCAGACACACACACGCAGACACACACACGCAGACACATCCATCTCCTGGAGTCTCTGGGGGCCGAGTGCAACAGACACAGGGCAAGAGACGGGGGCAAGTCCAGTCTCACACTACACCCACCGCAAGCGGAGCGGAGAGAAAAGTTTTAGCCATCAGAGCCAAACATTCCTCTCATGCATGAACCGACAGTGGCTCCCAAGGGGTCAAGAAGCTGAGGCGAAAGCACCCATAACTGACCCGCTGATAGAGAGCACCCCTGAGAGGGTGAGCAGTGGAGATCAGACAGGGGGGAGGAGAGAAGGAAAAAAAGAAAAGAAACGCAGATTAAATACGGTCGGCCATCTTGATGATGGATGTGTGTGTGTATGTGAGCATACATATGCGTGTGTCTGTGTGTCTGTGTGTCTGTGTGTCTGTGTGTCTGTGTGTCTGTGTGTCTGTGTGTCTGTGTGTGAGCACAGACCTCTGAGTGACAGTTTAAAAGGGTCAAAAAAACAGCACTCTCGGTGTCTTATCGGGCTGCATAAGCATTTGACTGAGCAAGAGGGGTGATTGTTTGTGTGTGTGCGTGTGTGTGTGTGTGCGCGCGCACACTCTCAGTGTCTTATCGGGCTGCATAAGCATTTGACTGAGCGAGAGGGATGTTTGTGTGTGTGTGTGTGTGTGCGCATGTGTGTGAGAACTCTTCGTGTCCATCGGCCTGATGGCCGGTGGTTCCGGGGTAGGTTGCAGTGCGGGGTTATTGTTCTGCTATCAGACCGGTGCTGGGCTGATCGTCTCTGCACACACACACACACACACACACACACACACACACGCTGACCCACGTCGCAGGGAGAGGGGGGGGGGGGCAGGAGGGGCCCCGTCTTTCCTGAGGGGCCACAGTTAGCCTCTCATTCACCTTCCTGTCCTCGCACGGCAAGAGACAAGGGCCAGTTTACGGCCAGGGCAACGGTGCGATGGAGCGGTCAGAGTGGGGGAGCATGTTTGTGTGTGCGTGTGTGTGCATGTGTGTGTTTATTCAACATTCAAGTTAAGTGTGGCTATTCAGCATCGACTCCATTTTTTAATGACTTCAACAGGCTGGAGTTAAAGAAAAAGTGGTGGGCGAGGGACGGTTGAATTAAGGCCTGTGTATCAGACAGACGGAATCCCTATAGCCGCCACAGGCACCAGATGCAGCATGGGTAATCGGGAGATGGATCATACGATGGGATTGGTGTTGTGGTGGCGGTGGTCAGAGACTCAGAGCCACAGGTGGGAGCTACTGCTGCTGCTGGTGAAGCTTAAGATGAAGTGAGAGGGAATTTGACAAAGGGAGAGAAAAAGAGATAGAGGGAGAGAGAGAAAGATGGAGGGAGGGAGAGAAAGAGAGAGAAACAGGGAGGGAGGGAGGGAGAGAGAGTGAGAGTGTGTAAGAGGGAGAGGGAGAGCTGGAAATGGTGAAATGGCCAGTACATTTGGGAAAATTGAGGGAAGATATGAATATGTGTTCCAAGTAAATAACTTAAAATAACACACCACTCAACACACACACGTTTTTGTTTTGTTTTGCTGGGACCCCAACAAATCATCTAGCATGTTTGGATGCCTACAGGTGTGATTATCCAAGCTGTGATATATGGACAAATGCAGAAATGTTTAGTATGTAACTGCAGCAATGTTCAAACACACAAGTGCAACCCTTATTTCAAAAACAGATCTATAAAACACTCCATAACAAGGTCCGTCGTAGCTATGATGGGACGCTTTTTCTTCATTTCACCAAAACCTGACTTTATCTTGGAGCCACAGCGTGCCTTGGCTTGTCCGACTCCATCTCAACGTGCACACTCCCAGGTGGCAGAGACACATTGCACTTTTATTTGACTTAAGTCGCATAATCTGACAAGCTGAAAATCATAAGACAAATTCACACTGTTGTGTGGAGCTCCCCTCGTCCAACGAGGCCCGAAAGCTCTAATCGCCTTAACTCCAGAAATTCCCTCATGTGCAAGTACACTGACTGGAAATTCAATTACTCTCCATTAAAAGTGACATTGTGTGTGATTGTGTGTGTGTGTGTGTGTGTGGGAAAGTTATTTTTGGAAAACACAATTCAGCAGCATGGTGTTGTCGCACAGAACGCACAACCTTTTCACGGGGCGTCAACATCCGCCGCATCAGATAAGGCCTCGTTTTTTTTTTTTTTTCCCCAAGATGATTTGTTTCCACGGCGATGAACTTGGATAGACGGTGCGGGGTCAGAGCGAGGCCAGTGACAACAGAGTTCACAAGGGCCTCGCAGGCTCAACGTGGCAAGGAAATAAACACATCAACAAACACACACACACACACACACACACAAACACACACAAACACACGCACACACAGAAAAGTTGAGCATGCAAAACAAAGGGAGGGGCAGGAGGTCACAGCCATGCCAGCCGTATGGCTGAAATTGGCCAAATCCCCTTTTCAAGCCGCTGACTGGCCATTGTGCGGGCCAATCTCAAAAATGGCCCTTAGGAACACATTACAGAGAGACATTCAAGTGAAGGAGGGAAGGGGAGAGAAGAGGAGGGGAGAGGAAGAGAGAGAGAGAGAGAGCGAGAGAGAGCGAAGGGGCAGTTAAGAGACGCGTAACGGGATGGTGGGGGGGGATACTTAGCTGCACCCACAACGATGTGTCTCCCAAAGGGGTGCGAGAGTGAGGGGGGGTTCACTGTAGAGGGGAGGGGAGGGGGGGGGGGTTCTGGATGTCAGCCAAAACTGTTAGCTGTTAGAGGGTCATCAACCCACCCGAGAGAGCCCTCTGCCACTCCCTCAGCTATACCTCACAGGACCCCCAATACTCAGCCCTGGCAATGCTTACAATGCCCTCGCTGAGCGAGAGACAAGAGAGAAGGAGAGAAGGAGAGAAAGAAGAAAGAATAAAAGAGACAGAGAAATTAGACAGATAGCGCTTCAGGCTTATCGTCCGCTGGGCTGGCGCTAAGGAAACGAGAACAGGGTCGGCCGGGGGCCACTTGACTGCACCCCCCCTCCCTCCCTCCCTCTCTCCCTCTCTCCCTCTCTCTCTCTCTCTCTCTCCCTTTCTTTCTCTCCAGGAAGAGAGCAGGCAGGAGGCTGGGGGAAAGTGCTTACACCTGGTCTGGGTTCTGGCTGTTAAGCAGAGGAAGGTCAGCCAGCGTGCAGGAGGGCCAGAGCGAGTTCACAGCCCCACACGTCACACGCCTGTCTGTTCCCTCTCCCCCTCTCCCTCCTCCACCCTCCCCTCTCCTTCGCTCACTCGCTCGCCCTGCTCACTCACTCCATCACACCCCCCCTCACTAACCAACAGTCCTTTTCCTGAAAGTTCTCCCTCACTTTCTCTCCCTCACTTTCTCTACCTCTCTCGGTCTCTCGGTCTCTCTCGGTCTCTCTCTCTCTCTCTGCTCCAACATCCCCTTTCCAAACGTTCCCATCCATCACTGGCTGGAGGGGTTAGCAACGTCTGAGGTCCCAAGGTCCACAGCAACACAAAAACAGAAACGTTCCAGAAGACAAGCATGCATGTACACACACACACACACACACACACACACGGGCCCTTTATCTTTCTGACAACAACACACTCTCTCACATACCCACACACAGAGAGACACACGAACACTTGCAGGTTTTCTGACACAAATTTACACCCTCTGGTCTTATGCTGCCCTCACCACAACCCTGGCCTATGAACCTAAACTGCCTATTACCACACACACAACCACACACACACACACAGACACAGAGACACACACACACAGAGACACACACACACACAGAGACACACACACACAGAGACACACACACACAGAGACACACACACACAGAGACACACACACACAGAGACAGACACACACACACACACACACACACACACAGAGAGACACACACACACACAGAGACACACACACACACACACACAGAGACACACACACACAGAGAGACACACACACACAGAGAGACACACACACACACACACACACACACACACACAACCATACACATGGGTTTCATAAGCAGTCCTCTCAACTCGGTGACCCAAACCGATTTCCAGTCTCAAACTCCTCCCCGTGACTGAGAAAAACACAACACCTTTTCCTTCTCTTTTCTTTTACTTTACAGCAGATCAGAAGAAAACAAAAACCAAAAGTGTTCCGAGTTCTGATAGGAAAAGCCGTAGGTTCCACACACACCGCCTCAGTATGTGGCCGGTTACCGTACGCCAGTGGGACAGGAGAGAAGAGTGGAGCACAGAAAGAGGAAGAACCTCCTTCTTCCTCTTCCTCCTCCTCTTTCTCTTCTTCTTCGGCTGCTAAGAGTGCGGTGCTTTCCAGAATGCCGTACATCTGCAAAGGCCATCCATTGCACTTGAGTAGGCCCTAGCACGACCACATGCTGCACTCCCCATACGAAAGAGGACGTCTTCCACGTCTATCTCTGTGTGTGTGTGTGTGTGTGTGTGTGTGTGTGTGTGTACATGTGTGTATGCGTGTGTGTGTGTGTGTGTGTGTGTACATGTGTGTATGTGTGTGTGCGTGTGTACACACCTCTGTGCTGCAAACAGACAGTAGCTCCAGCTGAAGGCCACTGTGGGAAGGCGGTGTGTGTATGAGGGGACAGAGGGAGCCAGCAGGGTTAATGCTTCCCCACTGTTGCGCCCGCCCGTTAAAACACACGGACTCACCTCTCCAGGGGCATCAACCTCCTCAAGCGCTCTCATCCTCCAGCCCTACTGGGGTTCACATCAGCCAACCCTGCTGAATCACTTACAGGACTGGAGCAGTGGAGACGTGCCTTCACCAGACCTGTGCACAAGTGCGTGCAGACACGCGCACACACACACACACACACACACACACACACGTACACTCACACAAATACCCACACGCAAACACACATGTACACACACACGTACACACACACACACACACACAGGCACATGTACACTCACACACACAGACAACACACAGATTTCTATACATTTTCATATAAGCAGCTTAGCCAGCCAGACTGATTGAGGCCACACATTCCAAAACGCACGAGATTCCAAGAGCCGGGAATTTTTGGCCAAGGGGCAGATCTTAGGGGAAGAATTCATCCCTGCATTCACACTGTCCCCTCGGCCTGGGGAGGGAGGGAGGGGGGCAATGAAGAAGGAGGAGGAGAAGAGAGGAGGAGGAGAGAGGAGGAGAAAAGAGGAGGAGAAGAGAGGAGGAGGAGAGAGGGTAAGACCAGACC
Source organism: Alosa sapidissima (assembly GCF_018492685.1). Taxonomy (NCBI): domain Eukaryota; kingdom Metazoa; phylum Chordata; class Actinopteri; order Clupeiformes; family Clupeidae; genus Alosa; species Alosa sapidissima. Next base: position 12,364,820 of record NC_055974.1, read on the forward strand.
GAGGGTGTGGGAAGAGAGGTCAGCGTCGGTCGTTTTCCAAAACAGCGTGACCATGGCGGACTGATTCTCCCCAAGTCTCATCGTCCGGCGCAGGGAGAAGAAAGCGCACCCACAGACAGCGCCCGGAGGGAGCTCCATCAGACACTGGAGCCATAAAAGAGATGTCAGCCCCCCACTCCTGGAGCCTATACACCCCTACTGACTCCATACAAGAGGGCATCACACTCACAGCGAAAAGGCCAGTGACAGGGGCTTAAATGAGTCTTACATACACTGCCTCTCCTTCCCACTCGCCTTTCACCACTCACTCCCTCTCTTTCTCTCCCTCACACACACACACACACACACAGACAGACACTCAATTGCAGACAGAAACAAAATGACACAAGCATGCTAACACTCTTTCTATCCGAGACACAGACACAGACACAGACACAGACACAGACACACACACACTCACACACACACCACTCAAAGGTTATCCAAGAGGAAGAGTCAAACCATGAGCCCGTCACGGACTGTCTGGCAGTGAATGGAAAGATGGCAACGCAAGAGAGGGGGCTGAAGTCTGGTCTCTTCTTTCTGTTTTTCCGGCACTGCCGACAGCACGTCCAAGTCACCCTCTGTACTCCATCCCTCTCTTCTTCTCCTTTTCTCTCTTCTCTCTCTCTCTCTCTCTCTCTCTCTCTTTCTCAAAGCCTCATCAATTTCAGCCTGAAGTTCTCATTTCACTGTCTCCCACATTCTCGCTTTGTCTCTCCCTCTCTGAATGCCCCCCCCCCTCCTTACCCATCTCTTGTGCTTTCTTTCTTTCCTTCCTTCCTTCCATCTCTCTCTCTCTCTCTCATTTATCTTCGTGCACCCCCTCTCCTAAGCTCTCTCATTCGTGGAAGATTGTGTGTGTGTGTGTGTGTGTGTGTGTGTGTGTGTGTGTGTGTGTGTGTGTGTGTGTGTGTGTGTGTGTGTGTGTGTGTGTGTGTGTGTGTGTGTGTGTGTGTGTGTGTGTGAGGGGGAGCATAGGCTTTGTTGATATGGTCAGAAAGAGCAGGGCCATGTTGACTTGTTGACTTCCCAAGTTCGCCACCTCTTCGCCGAACCTGCTAAACCACTAACAGTCAGCTACCGCTGTGTTAGCAGTGATGGCAACTGTCACCCTCTATCCAAAACACTGACGGTTACTGCTTGCTTATCAGTAATAGAGGCTCCTATCCAAACAAACATGACTCTAATATGCCCCAGAAGCTTGAGTCACACTGAACTGTATCCCACCTTGTGTTCTCAAAGGTAAGAAGGAATGTCCCAACCCTACTCTTAACATATCCTACTTAATTAGCACACGCCCACACACACAAACACATTCCCTCTGCGTGCACTGGGATTCCAAACAACTGCGGCTGGCAGCCGCATTACATCTGCTGGGAAGACCCTGGTTTGGAGATCCCGCAAGTATTTCTCATTAGCCTTCACACACACACACACACAACGCACAAACAACACACACACACACACACACACACACACACAACCACACACACACAACCACACACACACAACCACACACACACACACACACACACACAACACACACACACACACACAACACAAATCCACTGACACAAGCAGTACACAGACGGTGGAAATCCCTCAGCTTTTCCTGAGAATTTGAGGAGCTACGGGGGTGGAGGGGTGTCGCCACGGAAAGCGAAACCCTGACTGTTGCGACAGAGCAGGACGGCCCGCGGAGTAAGCATCCGCCTTTGCCTGTGTGGATTGATGGCCTGCGAGATGGGTCAGAACACGTCGAGATTGGAAACACCCGCTCGAGCGAGCGTATCGGGAAGCGCCAAAATTAAACCGAACCACGAGTCAACGTGGAGGATATGCACTTTATAAACATGACGGGAAACCCAGAGACGAAACCGAAGGCAGAATCGGAGTTTCTGTGATGAGACGGGGAAAGCATGTGACCTAAAGGGCACGTCTGATTTTAGTGTATTGGTGTGTGTGTGTGTGTGTGTGTGTGTGTGTGTGTGTGTGTGTGTGTGTGTGTGTGTGTGTGTGTCTGTGTGGGCGTATTTGAGCGTGTCTCTCTATTTTCACTGACAGTGAAATCTTGTGTGCAAGCATTTCCTTAAAATGTGCCCTTTTTCCCAGAACCATTTCTAGTCATTGTTGGATTTTTCGAGCTCAAAACATTCCAAAACCATAAATAAATTCTCTCTCACATTCACATTCGGAGACTGAAACCAAGAAACCAGAGGGACAAATGACAAATGAGAATGGAAGACAAACGAGGTAGGACCATTCAGAGAATCATTGTGTTTTCCTGTTCCTTCTCCAACCCCAGTAGATCACAATTACACACAGTCTTTTAGGGAATTCATAACTATAAAAACTACATTACTGTGACATTTATTACTTTTTATCCAAAGCGATTCTTCAGAGAAGTCCATCACGACTGATACTAATTTCTAACAGCATGTGGACGAGGGGGGCTTGAATTGTCCTTGTCGGATGTGTATGACATCAAACAATTTGTGCTATGCATCGCAGTCCCCAAAAACAATCTGCTGTCTCTACCCCTCCCATTCTACTGATGTACCGAGGCTGAACTACCGGACAAACAAACTATTGACAAACGTATTTACCCTGGAAAGCATACTGTATACACGATGACGAACAAAATGAGCATTCTTCCAGCGTTCCCAAACCAAAATAAACAAGTCAACAAAGTCAAACTTAACTACAAGTAAAAAAAAATGCTGTTACTATCAGAGACCTGAGACCTTTTAATACACTTGCACTCTGATGTTTATCGGCTATAGCCAAGTACACATATGCGCGCGATATGAGTAATAAATGAATCACCCTGAAATATAATCAAATCCTGATTTGAATTAATCACATTCTCCCACTGTGGCCCAGCTGTGCAATCTTTCGCTGAGAAATTGTGGCTGAGAACCTTCTAATGAAACTAAGAAATTTGCAAAAATGGCAGATTTTGGCAATGGCTGGTTTGCACTTTGTATCAACACGATGTAAGAAAGCAACTGGTTATAATTTCACAGCCAATTCATCTGGTCAGGCCGTGTGTGTGTGTGTGTGTGTGTGTGTGTGTGTGTGTGTGTGTGTGTGTGTGTGTGTGTGTGCTACAGGTCACAGTCTTTACTAGTACGGCTAAGAGCGAGCCAGCAACCACATCCTGTGAGTGGAGTCCAGCTAACAGAAGGCTGAGGCTGACCACTCTCTGGTCCGGCCCCTGAAGGGGTTTGCAGGAGGTGCTGCTCCTCAAAAGGTTAAGCCTGTTGGCCGGCTCTCCTGCCAAAGGGCTGGAGTTAGCTGTCAAACAGGGCTGTGCTTGAGCGAGTCTGCACAAACAGTGGCCGAAGAGCAGGCTCCTCTCTCTCACACACCCTCTTCCTCTCGGAATACAGTAAGGACTCAGGGCTTCTCCACCTCTCCGCCTGTCTTCAATATCATCCCCAACCCCACCACCACCACCACCACAATAACAAAAAAAAGTGAGACTCAATACCAGTAGACGCGTTTTTGAGTCTGACACAGCACCCCAATTAGCGGGGGCAGGAGTGTATAAATTCTCGGGCTGGAACATTCTCTGGATTCTCTGGCGGCAGGGAGAAATCTTTTTTTTTTTTTGGGGGGGGGGGGTATCCCCTGTACTGGAACTGACAATTCAACACATATGCCCATCTTCCAGAGGAAAATTTCAACTTCTCACCATCTAACCTGTCAACTAGCCTTGAATACATTCCTTCATGGTGGTTTATAAAGAGGCTGGCTGTAACACTATACAGTTACACTCATGAGTCTTTGGACAGCAACACAATTTTTTGTCTCTGCAATGGATCTGAAGCAAAGCAATTAAGATGTGCTTTAAGTGTAAATTTTCCGTTTTAATTCATGGGGTTGAACAAAACCCCCTTGTCGAATTACAGCCACTATTATGCATTTATAGTCATTTACATCCACATACAGGCCCAATTGCCCACGGGGACCAAGATTCGAGTCCGACCTGAGTCATGTCCCGATCCCACCCCATCCCACTCACCTCCTGTCAGTCTCTTCACTGTCCAGTCATAATAAAGGCGAAAAGCCACAAAAATACTAAAAGAAAAGAATGCACCAGACTGTTGCTGTTTTCTGCAAGTCTGATAGATGTGGTTTGTTCAGTCAGCCTATTTATGGCCTCCTGCACTTGCATCAACACCTCTCTGGAGAGTTCCAATGCTCGGAATGAACTCCAGATCTTTTATCTGCTTAATCTGACATGGCATAATGACGAAATTGGCCACAATTGGCCATGAAACTGCTCATCAGTCAATTGTCCATTTACTCCACAAAATGGAGTGCCAATGTATAAAAATGGCTTTAATTCCTGAACAGTTAATGCGATATTTTGGTTCATCCGCCTTAAATTAACACTGAAAACCCTTAAAGCACATCTTGGTGGCTTTGCTTCATATATATGGTGGTGGTGTACAGAGGTCAACTTACAAATGTTTAGCCCTTCTCCAAATACTTACTAACTGCATATCCACATACATGCACCAACATACAGAGAAACACAGACAGAGAGAAAGACAGAGAATGAAAGAAAAAAAAATAAAGAACAGAAAGAGAGACAGAAGGGGAAAGGAGTAGAGAGAGACCAAATATTGAATAAGACCAAAATAAATCAGTAATCCCTTATTAAACAATACAAGTGAAAGTATAACTCTAATGCTCCGAGCTTTAGCGTTATTAAACTGAGAAGGCGCTGGCAGCACCCTGGAGGTGAGCTGAACAGTAAAGAGAGAGCCAGAACACTGGGGAGAGTGGAGATGGATTAAGGGTATTAAGACAGAGAGAGGGAAAACAGAGAGAGGGGGGGGGGGGGGAGGAAAAAAGAGAAGGTGGTGAGGCCGTGTCTGTGGAACACTCGTGCCAAAGACCAGGAGGCTCATCCAAAGTCCACCGGGATGGGCACACAAGATGGATGGATGGATGGATGGAGAGAGGGAGGGGGAGAGAGAGAGAGAGAGAGAGAGAGAGAGAGAGAGAGAGAGAGAGAGAGAGAGAGAGTGTGAGTGAGTGAGCAAGATGGAGAGGGAGAGAGATGGAAGGAAGGGGAGAGGGAGAGAGATGGAGGGAAAAAGAGAGAGAGAGAGAGAGAGAGAGGAAGAGAGATGGAGGGGGGAGAGATGGAGGGAAAGAGTGAGAGAAAGAAAGAGAGAGAGAGAGGAAGAGAGATGGAGGGGGGAGAGATGGAGGGAAAGAGTGAGAGAGAGAAAGAGAAAGAGAGAGAGAGAGAGAGAGAGAGAGAGAGATGGAGGGGGGAGAGATGGAGGGAAAGAGTGAGAGAGAGAGAAAGAGAGAGAGAGAGAGTGAGAGATAGTGTGAGTGAGTGAGCAAGATGGAGAGGGAGAGAGATGGAAGGAAGGGGAGAGGGAGAGAGATGGAGGGAAAGAGAGAGAGAGAGAGAAAGAGAGAGAGAGAGGAAGAGAGATGGAGGGGGGAGAGATGGAGGGAAAGAGTGAGAGAGAGAAAGAGAGTGTGTGAGTGAGTGAGTGGGAGAGAGATGGAAGGAAGGGGAGAGAGGGAGAGAGAGAGAGATGGAGGGAAGGGGAGAGGGAGCGAGAGAGAGTGAGTGAATGAGATGGAGGAGGAGAGAGATGGAGGGAAGGAGAGAGAGAGGAAAGAGAGATGACTCTTTTGATGTGCACACACGCACTGGACACAGGCACTCTGCTGAGGTGGAGGAGAAGGAGGTGGAAAATGTATTTTCCACTTGAACCTCTCGGAAGCCTCTGAGGAATTCTTGGATAATGCCTGCGGAGAGCCCACAGGAATGTGTAGCCGCCTCGTGGCTTCAAACAGCAGACTGCCCCCTGCACTGTGTGTGTGTGTGTGTGTGTGTGTGTGTGTGTGTGTGTGTGTGTGTACACGTCTGTTTAAACTGGGGGATGTCCCTATACAGACTCCAGACCATGTGCAACAACCAAACCTCAATCCCCCTCCATCTGTGGAAGCCATCGGCTCCTCTCTGTGCCACGAGGCCTGGATGGATGTAAGTGAATTGGACTCGGCCCAGCTGAGTGACACCTGCACCGAGCTGCCAGACGACTGTGGTCCCAGGCTCCAGGCCCGGGGCCCTCTCTGTCTTGCTTGCCTGCCTGTCTGTCTGTCTGTCTGTCGGTCTGTCTGCCTGTCTCTCTGTCAATGAGGGATTGCTGCAGTGCCCTGGGACAGCTGTACAAGAACTCCCTGAAAGGCAACACCAGTAACAACACAACACAACAGACAACAAACATGGCCCCGGCACAACGCGGAGGAAACCACAGGCCGGCCTCCTCCGCCACCGCTGTGTCAACCGAGAACCAGGAAAACTGTCCAGTCACGTATCCACCTTCAGCCAACAACCACCCCAAAAAAAAAAAAACACCCACACAGACACACAGAGACACACACACCACTTCAACACCTCCCCCGCTGGAGGAATTTGGGTATGCGGAGGATCCAGGGCAGAGTTGAGGCCGGCTGTGGCTGAGGGAGCGCAGCTCCAGCGGGGGGCCCGCCACACCACAGCGGCCGGCAGGACTCCCACGCCGCGGGGCCAGCCAAGGGTTCCCACCGCCACTGCCTCCCACCGACGCTAAATATAGCAGGATAGCCACTACGCACTCCAGACCCACGAGCCACTCGCTCACTCACTTTGTCCATCTCTCTCTCTCGCTCTCTCTCCATCCCTCCCTCTCTCTCCTTTGCTTGCTCTCTCACTCTGCATATCAATCAAATTCCATCTGTGCCCACACTATTGTCATATTTTCTTTTCTGCTCATTCTCTCTCACTGTCTTACCCTCAACCATCCCCCCCCCCCCCCCCCCACACACACACACACACACACACACACACATTCTCTTTGTGACTGAGGGGTCTCGCTAACGCCTCTCCCACAGGCCAGTTTATCTTGTCCCCCTTCATCTGCCTTCACTTGTCACACGCACGTCTCAATCTCCGACAGTATGCCATAGACCAGGGTGCCACTGACACGGCGGCCATCATCCGTCATCCCTCCCCTCTCCCGGCAGCCACCTTTTCTCTGACGTCCCATTGAAGTGGAGTGACAGCGGACAGAGAAGCGAGGGCAAGCGCTCCCTTTCACCGCGAGCGGAGGAGGGAGGAGGAGAGAAAGAGAGGAGGATGCGAGGGGCGGAATGAAAGACTGAAAGACAGAGGCGCGGAGACGCCCTCTCTCTCTCTCTCTCTCCCATCTTCAAACCCGCAACCCCCCCCCACACACACACACACACACACCCCCCACTCCCGACGCCCTTTGCCAGAGCTTCCGGACTGTTCTCTTGTCTCGCGCTACAGAATGCCTGCTGACCCCCCAAGCTCCATCCCAGGACCCCAGGGAAGCTGGGACACGAATAGGAGCCATCAGGGTGATTTATCGGGCCCTTTCAGAACCGGCCTCGACGAGGTGCACCTGGGTCAAGCGTACAGTTCTGAGTCCAGCCCTTCCAGAAAGGACCACGGCAGGGCAGGGATGATGGGATAGCCGTGCCCCCCCCTGTCTAGTTCTGATCTTCTATTAATCATAAGGACTGGAGAACACAGGAGCAGCACACAGAGAAAACAAGGCTCCTTCACTTCAAAGCCAAGCATGAAAGGAGAAAACTTAATTCCACTGCAGAAACTTGTTTATGTATTGTTTCTCACTTACACTCTTCCTCTCTCCCTCTTTCTTTCTTTCTCTCTCTCTCTTTCCTTCCCACCCTCAATCTCTCACTCTTGGACTCGCCGCTCTTTTCTGCAAGAAACAAAGCGAAAACCAGACAAGTTTCACAAACACCCCCCACACACAAACACCCCCCCACACACACACACACACACACACACACACACACACACACACACATCCCCAATTCCTTCAGTGAAGTCAGATTTAAGAAAGCCGCATGGAAAACAAGTGGCACTGCATCATGGTGTCAGCCGGGACAAAACGGGATTGTTTTAGAGGAAGAAAGAGCCATCCGTCACTGTCTGTCAGCTCATTCATCCTGGCCTCCTCCCGCATCCAGACCATCCGTCATCCCCAGCTTCAGCCCTGACACACGCCCAGGTTGGCCACACTGGCTTTGCAAAAGGAGGTGGCGGTGGGTGGGTGGGTTGGTGGGGGGTTGATTTGGTGTGTATGGGATGGGGGAGATGGGTAAGGGATGGTAGGGATGGTGTGATTTCAGGAGGGGGATTGGGGGGGGGGGGGGGGGGTTGTCACACAAATACATACACTCACCAACCCCCCCCCCGTTGATATCATGATTTTCCCATCCGCGGTAGACTGTGCGCACTTTCAAACAGACACAGACACTCATACACAAACATCCTCCGTCCAGTGTGTGGTTAGCAGAATTAAGAGGAAAAGACTAAACACGGATTGATAAACATTTGCTGGAAAGACAAGGAGGAGAGAGGAAGAAAGGGGATATATCATTAGTCTGTGAGACAGCCTGAGGGAATTGTGTATGCATGTGGTGGAGACTAGCCAATCTTGACTCACGCAGCTCAGGACAGTGGTACTGTAAATACACACATGGACATAAACTGTTGCAGATGCGTCGCAGGCGTCTTAAAAACAACAGTTCTGAGGAAAATTGCTGGTGATGCTGACATCACTGACACAAATCGAAACCTCACCCGGCGCGGCGTACGTGTCGGAGCGCATTCTCTCGTCCCGTGTGGCCTAACAGTCTTACGTCGTTCCGACAGTTAGGGCAAAAAGCCACGCTGATGAACACCGATAGCGAGACAGAGAGAGAAGAAAAGAGAAATAAGTCCAGAGGGGCTGAGGTTGGAGTTTCAGGAGCCCCAGGGCAGCAAGGGACAGGGGGATCGGGGGGACATGGGGTTGTTCTTTTGTGGGGTGTTAGTGGTGGTGTGTGTGTGTGTGTGTGTGTGTGTGTGTGTGTATATAGCATGTGGGGGTAAACAGGAGCTAATTTTTTTTTTTTTTTTTAAAAAGCACACAAGAAAGGGGGAAGGAAGAATGAAAGAAAAAAAAGAAAAGACAGAGAGCAAGAAAGAAAGAGAGGAGAAAAGGGGGTGAAGAACAACAAAGACCTACTTGTCTCAAGTCGATGAAGGCGAGCAGCAGTGTGTCCCCCTGGAAGCCCGGCACCGGGCCCGCCCTGGCAAACCCTGTGGGAAAGAGAGGGGGATAAAGAGAGCAGCCAATTGGCCATGGAGCGGGAGATTGGCAGACGGATGACAGCCAGGACAAGGGGAGGACAGGGGGAGGTTCAGGGGGGGATGGGGGGGGGGGGGGGGTGCTGGGGTGGGTGGAGGGGAGGTGGAGGAGAGCGCGAGGGTAGAAGGGGTGGAGGTGCCCGAGCTTTTTTTGGAGGCTTCTGTGGCCGGGGATGGAGGAGCTTGCCGAGAAATGGGAGCGGGGCAAGAGATTGGGGGGTTGGGGGGGGGGGGGGGGGTTGGACGAAGGGGTTAGGGGGTGGAGGGGTTGGGGGGATTCAGGGGCAGCCCCCTTGCAGGAGTGTCCCCACGTCTCTCCGGCTCTGCCACAAGAGGCTTTGTGGAGTCCATCCGAAAGAAGGGGGCCAAAAGAGTAAAAAAAAAAACAAAAACAAAAAAAAAACTAAATGGACACACACAAAAAAATCATCATCAAATAGCCATTAATCCTGCTCAAAGTTGGGGGAAAGACAGGGGGTGGATGAAAGAGAGAGAGAGAGAGAGAGAGAGAGAGAGGAGAGCGAGAGAGGAGTGAAGGAGTACGTGCGGAGGGCTGAGGTCCCTGCCTTTTCCCCCAATAACCCAACAGCTCCTTTGTCCACATCATTCCCATGGGGCCGCTGTCCCGAGGCGGCGGCACGGGACGGGATGAGGTGAGCGCAGAGAGGGGGGCTGTTGAGATTGGATGCGAGACCGGTCCCGCTTTCGCTCCATCTCTCTCCCCGCCCTCTCTCTCTCTCTCTCTCTCTGGCTCTCTCTCTCGCTCGCTGGGTCTCCCTAACCCTCTCATTTGGAAGGGGACTCATAAACAAGGGAGTTTTCGCCCCCTCGTGAAAAGAGGGGAACGGTTTTGACACGCAGAGACAAAACGCGCCAAAGCGAGGCGAGATCCCTTTCACCCCTGGACGCTGTGCGCTTTTCTCCGCTCTCGGGGAGGATTACACGCCTGCCATCTCCAGTCCTGACCCCTGGAGGACCAAGCCAGATCCCTTACCTCCCCCACCTCACCATCTCACCCCCACTAACCCCCTCCACCCACCCCCACCCTCCTGCCAACCTTGCACATCCCTCGAGGCCTTTTCGAGATGAAAGCGCCCGCGTGGTATTTACCACTGGGTGGGTGGGTGGGTAGGGGGGGGCCCCTAGGGGCCAGATGGCAACCGGGGTTCACGTGACGTGTCTGTCAGATCGCATCTTGTCACATTGAGTATAAAAACACGCACAACAGTGGCGTCCCCTTCTCTTTTGTGGCCCCTGCTCCACGCCATGTCAAATCTCGCTCTGACTAGACTTTCCAACCCCTGTGCAACCTGGAACTGACTTCGGGGGCCGGCTATTGAGGGGTTTTTTTTTTGCACTCACCCTCTTTTCTCCTCTCATTTCTTTATCTCTCTCTATCCCTCTCCCTCTTTCCCATCCTCCCTGCCTGGTTCTGTTGTCCTTCACTCACTTGATGGGGTGACCAGCATTCCATAAGGAGTTTA
>NC_055974.1:12380553-12400553 GCF_018492685.1 Alosa sapidissima
TTCACCATGATGCACCCAATTGGACAGGTTTGGCCTGCAGATAGGCCATTTTAGCACCTGGACTCTTCCTCTGTAGAGAACTACTGTGTATATGTACTGTATACTGTATATGGAGAAATATGTGCAGAATTCATTTTGCCATTGTTTTCCTGAAATATTCAAGGTCTGCCCTGAAAAGACAATGTCTGGATGACAGTCTATGTTGCTCAAAACATGTGGACATCATTCACAATTGATTGCGCCTCATCAGATGTGCAAATTGCCCATGCCATAGGCACTAATGCACCTCCACACCATCATGGCTGCTGGGTTTTGAACTGAGCACTATAACAACTTGGATACGTTGGATACGTTGAATAGTCCCTTTCCTCTTTAGCCCAGAGGAGTCCATGTTCCAAAAATAATTGCACATTTTGATTGGTCTTACCACAGGACCCTTTTCCACCTTACATCAATTAATGTTAAAAGAGCTCCGGCTCAGATAAGATGTTAGCATTTCTGTTTCATGTCTAAATAAAATGTCTTCTTTGCATGGTAGAGTTTACACTAGCATTTGTGAATGGAGCATTAAACTGTGCTCTTAGACAATGGTTAACGTTTTTCTGAGCCCATACAATGATTTTCTTCACAGAAAAATGTCTGGTTTTAATGCAATACCATCTGAAGTCCAAAAAGACAGCCATCCAATATTTTGTCAGCCCGGTCCTTTGTTTTGAAGGTTTATCTGGATTCTCTGAATATTTCCATGATATTATGTACTGTAGATGATTAAATTGTCAACTATTTTGCAATATCATGATATGTTTTTGCACTTTGGTAGCAATTTGCACTTTTCATCACTGATTGGATTAAAGTTGACATCGGCAACATTGGTGTGCGAGTTCTTTCTTGACTGAAGGGCAATTTCATGATAAGAAACATTTATTAAAAAATATTCTTATGTTGTTTCATCATTTGCCCATACAGGTTTACACAAAGTGATTAATACCTCCACATCCTTACTTCTGAGAAACTCTTTTTTTTCTATCTCCATTATGGTTCCAGTTCACTTAATTAGTTGCGAAATGTTCCTCTTTTTGCCGTCTTTATCATTACACAACTTTTCCAGCCTGTTGTGCCTGTCCCAACTTTTTGAGACTAGTTGCTGGCATCCAATTCAAAATGTGCTTATTTTTTTCCATGAAATAGTCAAATTTCTCTCCTACAACAGTTGATATGTTGTCTTTGACCTATTCTCAATTAAATATAGCGCTGACATTATTTGTAAATCATACCATTCTTTTTTAATTCACATTTGACAAAGCATCCCAACTTTTTCAGAATTCGGGATGTAGTTTAACTCACCAAACACAACATATGTCAGTTAAAACCACAGTAAATTCTTCTTTGGTTAAACCAAAGATTAACATATGTTAAGATTAAGTTAGATTAGCATACGTCCTAACATGCCCTTCATTCAGTTAAAAAAAAAAAAAATCCCCTAACTAGCCCTACTCTCCTCATACTCTAACAAGCACCTTCACAATAACACTACACCCAAGATTAGGCTGGCTAGTGAGAATGCGTATGAAAGAGTCTTACATGCCTGATGCCCACAACACCCAATGACAACAATGGACAATCAGTTGCATCCACCCTCCCTACACTTTTACACTTCCTAAAGAGTCCTTGAGAATACGATACTCCTATCCTAGTTCACTAGGACATTGTTTAAATAACAATGCTATGAGAAAGCTCTGGCATGGCCAGTTGTGTGATGCAGGTATGCTCTGAATGTTAACCAGAGGTCCTGCAGGCCAGTGCAGTTCCCTCAAAACAGTAAATGTCTGACCACAGAGCAGCAGCCAGGGAGCCAGGGGAAGGGTGGAGGTGCAGAGGTGCAGAGATGGAGATGTGGAGGGGTGGAGATGGAGGTCTGTTTTAAGCACACGCTCAACTCACAGTAGCACATTTGTTTTACAGTTCAGGATAGAAGCATGTTAACAATTAGCCTTGGGGCTCAGCAAAGGGTGAAGGGGGGGAGAGAAATAGAGAGAGAAAGAAAGAAAGAAAGAAAGAAAGAAAGAAAGAAAGAAAGACAGACAGACAGAAAGAGGGATGGATGGATGGATGGAGGGGAACAGGCGGCACCACCTCGACTCCTGCTGCCTACAGTTCTCCCTCTTGCTCACTCTTTCGACCCCTTAATTAAGGAGGCGCTCATCAAAGTGCTCATTAAAAAGCACTCCGCTCCCCACGGCTGAGAAAATAAACAGCCATTAGGCCTGATCGAACCAGAGAGGGCAGGGCGAGAAAACAAGAGTCGTCGAGGAGAGGGTGAGAAAGCGGGTGAGCAAGAGAGAGAAGGAAGGGGGCCCTAAAGTGACAAAAAGAGCGACGGGGTTTTTTAGACAGACAGGAGATGCGGAGATTATATCAATTATATAAGGCCGAGGAGAAGAGAGGGAGAGAGAGAGAGAAGAGGGGGAGACGCACAGTGAGAGAAAGGGGAAAAAAATGAAATATGGAAGAGATTCATAAACGTTGTGGTGAGCGCCTTCTGGCCAGAGTGCATGTGAAACGCAGCCATCTCGCTAAGGAGCCTCGCTAACCGACACGGCCAGCAGCCCGACGCAAACCGTGTTGGACACGGCGAACGCGCCAGACACTCAGCACCCGCGGAGTCCTCCCCCACCCCATCTCCAGGGGCTTTCGGGTGTCCGGGTGCCACTCGTGTTTTAGGCCAACACAAAAACCTTGGAGCTACCCCCCCCCGTGTTTACCATAGCAACGAGTGGGAAGGCACGACAGCACATAATCAGACGCAGAGCAGGGAGGCACGAGGGGACGACCGGACGGCTGTCAGGCGCAATCACACTCCAGCCTCGGATGCGTGCTATGCCACGGTCAAAGTCCCCAAGCTCTCCCCCTCTTCAAAACAGCTAGCACACACACTCACACACACACACAGAAGGCAACAAGACACTACCACTTTCTCCTCCCAAGTCTCAACTTACTGTGTTCCACTTTGAAGAGATGCTCAGAGAGAGTTTAAATAAATAATGTGCGAGTCCCAAACCTGCTGGCCAGAGGTGTTTAGACACACACACATAAAAGACAAAAGCCAACATGTCGATCATTACACAACACTTCTATGCTCTGCTGAGGACAGCAGGAACATTTGAGAGTCGTTTAACATCGAACCGCATGCACATGTGCGCGCAGGCGCACACACACACACACACACAAAGGAGGGGGAAAGGGAGTCTTGGACATTAAGTGTCAGCATGTTAGCCTCTGGTCACAAACTGTTTGAGAACACGGACCACATGTGCAGAGACACAAACATGGCTTTACCTTCCTCACACTCCAACGGACAAACTCACGCAGGGAGAACGAGGAGAGGAAAGTTTGTTTTCACTGTGAGTTTGAAGAGGACAAACTCACAGCGAGAACAAGTAAAAACAGATTTCCCAAAACCAACTGCTATAAACCTCTCAGGACCACTCAAGCCATATCTACATGTGGTATGCTCAACGGACAATTGAGAGAAGGTCATGAAGTGACCACTGACCCATTCAGGAGACACAGAGTGCTCATTTCCACAGAGTGGTACGGTTCTGTTCGGTGCAGCATTATTTTGGCACCCTTCCGATAGGGTACCAAGAATAATGGTACGGTACCTAAAGGATGGAGCTAGACCAGGCTAGATCCACTGCAGTTGTTGATTGGGCGACAGAAACTAACTACCACTAACTTCTCAGACTTCAGAATTTACATTTACACACAAAAGCAGATATTCATGAACACCCCATTTTATCTTAGCAAATCTCTCTCTTTGGGATTAAAAATTCAACTTGACTTGAACACTTCACAAAAGGCCTACTGGTAGTAACTAATCTCTCTCTCTCACACACTCACACACACACACACAGGCAATATCTATAGTGTGCAAACAACCCTGGGTCAGGTCGGGTCCGCTCGGGATAACGACGCCACAGTCTAAGCTTGCGTTCTTTTGTGCAGTGGGCTTAGTGATCCTTTCATAACCACTGCCTACTTTCCCCACTTTGTAAGAACTGGGGCCCAGGCCTGGCCGGGCTAACGACACGGCTGCATGCTGCCCACCCGACCTGCAGCCAGACGTGTGCTAAGCTTAGTCCACGCGTGCCCTCATCTGGAGCCAATCAATTGGATTTTATTGAGCGGCACCGACAAAAATGTAACTTACTGGTAATCGTAACCTACAAGGCAGCAGTGTAAGTTGTGTGCAGGGTTGTATTGGAAACCATGAAATCTATCGTACGTTTAATCGAACGTTTAAAAAGTGCGGTGCGCTGCACTCTTGTCAGCGCTTATGTCCAGAGGCCCTGCGAGCCTCTGCTTCCTGGCCATGGGCAGTGGGCAGCGGTCAGTTAGGAGCGTGAGCCAGAGGGCAGTCGGCCGGATTGCGCACGCTGCCCTTTCAGCACCCCCTGCACTCCGCACGTGGCCCTGGCCGACTAAAGCAGCTCATTCGAAAAAGCGCAGTTTCTAAGAAGGACATTCTTGAGCTTGTTTTTCCACCGAAATTCTTCATCTCTCTCTCTCTCTCTCTCTCTCTCTCATTCTCTCTTTTTCTTGCCTTCTTTTGCTCTTTCTCCCTCTGTCTCTCGCTCCTTCCCTCCCTCCCTCTCTCCTTCATGTATAAGTATATATACTCTTGATCCCGTGAGGTCCCTTCATTTCAAAATGCATATGCTTGAGTTGTGTTTAGCGCACGGGACACTAGGAATGCTAAAGCGCTTTAGGGTTCATTGCCATGTGAGGTTTAAGTTGCTGTTGGTGCGTCCAAGTTGCTGTCTACAAGAGGGGAAAAAAAGCTCACGAGGTAGGGAGTGGGAGAGCACAAATACAGTATATATCACAAAATCATAAATGACAAAAAAAAGCCTGTGCAAGCATTTGCATGCCATAAAGAGGTTTGTCCTCTGCTGATGTCTATCAGTTGACAAGCATGCCACCAATGTAATTAAATCACGGCAAAGGGAGGACCAACACACACACTGACACACACACACACAGTTCTATCAACGAGTTCTCAATCAACACTTCAACCTGCAAGAGACTGAGGACCAGGCAGGGAGCTTTAGTGCAGTGTTACGGTCAGTGGTTGTTTGGTTGTTTGGTTGATTGGTTGGTTGGTTGTTTGGTTGGGGGGGTTAAACCACACCGTTACCATACTCACCGGAAGGGTGCCGTGCTCAATGGCCTTCCCCTAAAGGAGACAGAAGGTGAGGGGGAGTTGAAAACATCAGTCAAGCCCTGGGGGCCATGCTATGCTGGGTCTGTGGAATACCAGAGTATGGGGATGGAACGCCAGTGTTCTGTGGTCGGGTGCGAGCTTGTGTCATTTTTACGGACTGCCCCGAAATGGATTCCCCCTGATCGATCTGCGGTCAGGAAGCCCAGAACTCACGGCCGGGGTTGAACAGGACAAGCACTCATAGATTGCGCGATTGTGGCTACGGGGGTCATTCTCAACACGGCGAACTTTTGACTCTGCAAAATATGGGGGAGCCAAGAAAGCACAAACACTTTTCCCAAGCATGTACACATGTACACACACACACACACACACACACGCCGTCCAAAAGCAGTGGCGAGTGGAGGGGACATAACCTTATCAACGCACTCGGTCAAATGAGAGGCAACATTTGCAAAGAAGACTTCTAGGAAGTGGGACTGTGGTGAAGCCGTGTGTTTGCGACAACTTGGCACGTGAGCGCGCCGAGAAACTCACGAGAATGTTTGTGTGTGTGTGTGTGTGTGTGTGTGTGTGTGTGTATGTACGACTGTGTGTCTGTGTGCGAGTGTGTGTGTATTGGCGTCAGCTCAACAATGCAAGTGCTGTTGTTTCCTTAGTTTCTTCCTGTGCAGCGAGTGTGTTTGGGAGGGGGTAGGGAGGGAGGGTGTTGCGGTGTGGTGTGGCGGGGACGCTGTGGACTCAGGGGTCACTCCAGATCAAGGGTGGAGATTAGAGTCTGACCCTGGAAGCAGCTTTCACCGCCTCGGCTTTAGAGCCCTCCAGCAGGGCCTCGGTTCGCTGGCTGACCTCAGGGACACCTTTGTTCTGCCCCCCGTCCAGCCCACCCCACCAAACAACCCCAACCCCAGCCCTAACCCCCCATGGCCCTTTAAAAAAAAGAAAAGAAAACATGTAACAAATCCTCTAGCGGTGGCCACAGAGGTCAGTCCTCGGGCAAGACCGGCTGAGCAAGGGCACGATCTCCAGCGACCCTTTGGGCCCGCCGAGCCAGCTCGTTAGCTCCATAGCATGGAGAGGGGCCCCAGCGTGGTGCGCAAAGACTCTTGAGCGGCCCAATCCCACTTAGCTTCCCCCCGGAGTTCAAGTGCACAGCGCGGCTAATCCCCTTAAAGCAATGGAGTCGATGAGGCCGAGCCCCCTGGGAAAGGCACGGGGCTAGCGGCTAATGACTTAACCCGGGCTTTAGCGTTCCCGTGTCGAGCAACCACATGGGAATCAGGACAGAGATATTAGGAGGGAGGGGCGCGCGGGTGTACAGACAGAGACAGAAAACGAGAGAGAGAGAAAGAGAGAAAGACAGGACGAGAGAGAGAGAAAGAGAGAAAGACAGGAGGACAGACCGAAAGAGAAAGAGAGAGAGAGAGAGAGAGAGAGAGAGAGAGAAAAAGAAAGAAAGAAAGAAAGAAAGAAAGATCTGAGTGAGAGTCAAGTTATTCTAGCCTGGTAGTGTCTTCTGGGTGGCCAAGATGAGGGGTGTGTAAGAGGGTGAAGAATGTGAGAAAGGATGAAAGGTGGTGCCAAAAGTGGTGAAGGGTGTGAAACTCACAGGCAGGTGGGTGAAGACGGCAAAGGTGCTGCAGAGGAAGGCGATGAGGTCACTCAGGTAGTCACTGGCCTGCCCTGCCGCCTGCGTCGCCATCCAATCATAATCGGCCAGCTGCAGGAACTGGTCAATCTTGTGGTTGAGTTTAGTGTAGATCTCTTCTTCCGCCGCATGGCGCGCATCCTACGCAGGAGGGAGAGAGAGAGAGAGAGAGAGAGAGAGAGAGAGAGAGAGAGAGAGAGAGAGAGAGAGAGAGAGAGAGAGAGAGAGAGAGAGAGAGAAAGGCAGACAGACAGACAGATAGAGAGAGAGACAGAGAGGTAATTTTGAGGAGGGCAGGTAGAATCAACAGCTATATGGCCAGAGGTAGAGACCCTTGAGGTGGGTGTGGGTCAGACAGGGCATAGCGCTCCACTCACCTTGAAGGTGGAGGTGCCGTAGAGTTTGGTGGCGTTCATGTTGTCGGGGAGAACGCTGGTGATGTTGGAGATGAACTCCTCCAGGTAGTGGCATGACTGCTCCAGGTGAGTAGTGTTGATGATGACCTGCACCAACTGAGGTCATGGGAAAAAAGGAGACGTTCCTTCACGTTCTTCACCTGAGCCGCTTCCGCATGGCATGCAGCATATTTCACCACCTTATACTATATGGATTGTGTCTTTAAAGGTGCTATAAGCTATGCAGGGTAATGTCACTTCTGTTGACGTTCAAATAAAACAGAGAGCTAGGTCGCTACTCCATCCCCCTCCCTCCCGTGCAATTGAAACTCCCCCAAACGCGCATCTTGTCATTTGCTGGAACAGTTTGTTATGTTTTTATGGGCAAGGTTTGCCCAAGTTGTTTTGAGGCCGTTTTTGGAGCCTAGGCTGTCCACAGAGACCACGTTTTTTTTTACAGTGTATTTGGTGCACAGGCAGCTAGCGGATGGTAAGGTGATGTTAGCTGTATGTGGCAAAGAAACCGCGTTACATCGCTTATAGCACCTTTAATCCAGGACTATCCTGGTGGTGTGCATTTGGAGTGTTGATAACAGTGTTGATCACGGACCTCTCGTGTTCATCAGGTCTGGTTAAAACAGCCACTCTACGGGGGCACTGTGGTGCAACTGACTACAGAGCTCATACCACGTTCGGGACTGAGTGCCCACGGGGACCCAGGTTCGAATATGACACGCGGTCATTTCCCGATTCCCACCCCCATCTCTCTCTCCCACTTACTCACTGTAAAAACTTCACAGTCCTGTCCAATTAAAGGCAAAAAGCCACAAAAAATATACCTTCAAAAAAGGAGAAAAAAATAAACTCTACTGTACAGCAGCTGTGGGAAATGGAGAAGAAAGGCGCTGTCCCCAGAGTGACCTTCTCATGCCAAATTGACAACCAAGCACTGTGTGAAACCCTCACTATGTCTCTCTCTACCCCTCTCTACACCTCTCTCTCTCTCTCTGTCTGTCTACCCACTCTCTCTCTCCCTCTCTCCATCCCTCCCTTGCCACTGGCACCCAGCTGAACTCCATATCTGGAGTCTGAAGGTTGTAAACAAAACTCCATAAAAACAGGGTCAGTCAGACTAAACACACTTCTGAGGCAGAGACAGTGGGAGTCAAGCCCCTGTGAGCGCAGCGGGGGCATCCAGAGGCTACCGGTTCCCGAGAGGTAGGGGCGTCATGAGAGATCGGCTCAGGGACACCACGGTTGGGAAAGTTCTAGGGGCGAGAGGATTGGGAATGCTGGAAGGAAACGGCTGAAAATGCTTTAGGGACAGGGGTTGAAGGGTTGGGAGTTGAGGAAGTGGTGGTGGGGGGGGGGGGGGGGGGTCTCCTGTGGCCTATAGCAGGTTATGGGGAATGGACATCACTGAGGGCAGTCAGAGGCTCACACCAAAGCACATCACACACGCACTCCCTCCACACTCCATAAAACACAAACACTCCCAACTAAATTCAACATTAACAAACAAATAAACAAACAAACAAACAAACAAACTCACCTCCGCTAGTCCTACATTCTTCTTCTTGATGGCATACTGAAGGCAGTTGCTAAGAGTCCTCGTGAGCAACAGGTTGGTGGATTTGCGGATCATGTCATCAATCTCTGTCGAACTGAGAAGAGAGAACATGAGTTACTCCTCTTATCCCCACTGTATGAGCACACACACACACACACACACACACACACACACCATCCATTAACCATACACCATGTGCTTGTCAGCATGCAGTGGCTGACTGCTGCAACACAAACCCAGTCTCTAGAGGGAACAGTAGCGGAGATGACTGAGGTCCCTGCTGCTCCCCATGTGCGCCTGAGGTCTGGAGAAGGTTCCAGATGGAACTGCGGCAGGAGCGGCTTTATCAATTTTCTCATCTCCTCTGCCTTTCTCCCATTGTAGGAATTTCGGAAATGTTCAACTGCAGTTTATTTAGAGCTCATGTCGCAGTTTTTGGACAAGCAGCGAGTCTCCTGGAAGGGCAAACCGAACGAGAGAGTACAGAAGGGATCGAGAGAGAGAGAGAGAGAGAGAGAGAGAGAGAGAGAGAGAGAGAGAGAGAGAGAGAGAGAGAGAGAGAGAGAGAGATGGGGGGAAGGGGGCGAGACCAATGTTGACAATGTGGAGACGCCATGCAAACTCTGAGTGCTGCTTCTCTCGAAGGGAAACAAACACATTCCTCCTAAATTGCTAAATTATCTCTCTAAATTCTGTTCAAGAGAGACAGAGGAAGAATTTGAAAAACAATTGCTGTGAGGACAAGAGGTCCCTGTGCAGAACGTAGCAATTCACCAAGTCAGTGGTGCGTAGCTCGGGGACAGATCTAGACTGAACAAGCAAGTGTAAGAAATGTAACATTCAGTCAGGACCGTGGCAGCGACCTTACACTGCTGGATTAAAAACCGATGCTCCACATACACACGCGCACGCACACACAGCAAGTTCTTTTGGACGGTCCAGACGAGGACAAAGAGGAAAGAGACAGAGTCCAGCGTTTAAAAAACGATGTTACACATGAAAACACACACACACACACACACAGCAGGCTCTTTTGGACGGTCCAGATGAGGACGAGGAAGGAGACAGACAGAGTCCAGCATTTAAAATCTGAAGTTCCACATGAAAACACACACACACAGACAGACACACAGACAGACACACAGACAGACACAGACACACATACAGACACACACACAGACACACACACAGACACAGACACAGACACAGACACAGACAGACACACACAGCAAGCTCTTTTGGACGGTCCAGACGAAGATGAGGAGGAGACAGACATAGAATCCATCCAAATGATGTTCCACATATAAAAACACACACACACATACACACACAGCAAGCTCTTATGGACGGTCCAGATGAGGACCAGGACGAGGAAGGAGACAGACGTAGAGAGCCCAGTGTCAGCGCTCACTGCTCCATTTGGCAAGTGGCAGCCATGACTACATGAGCCATGAGATCATGGAGACACGTCACCCTGTTTTCCTCTGCCGCACTGAACTCTGGGTCATTAAAGGTCGGCGTGGGGAGAGATTGATGGGCCCAACCTGAGGAAAATAAATGATCCTAGCCCAAAAAACCCATGAAACAGCCAGTCAGAACCCTTAACTGCACACCCAGCCTCTACTCAAGCTGCAAGCACAGCTGTTTGATTGTTTATTTAGTATTTTGTACACATTAAAAGAGGATAAGCAAATAACATTAAGTGATTGTCGTCACCGGAGACGAAACAAAAAAAAAAAAAAAAAAAAAACTAAAACTCCATTTGTAACACCGTTTAACAAACTGGTCTGTGGGAAAATGAAAAGACATTAGAAGTGATTTAGTGACCATGTGCAAATGCACATGCAAGTGCGACTTGCGCAGTCTTTGATTCGCCTTTGAAATAGGTGTGGGGATTATCCTCGGATGTGACCAGAGATTCCTGGGGAAAGAGCAGGAGTGCTGTGAAGTGGTGTGGCCAGGAAGGAAAGGAAATCAGGAGAGTAATTTGGTTGATTAAAGCGAGAAAAAACAGCAGGGCGGGGGTGTGTGTGTGTGGGGGGGGGGGGGGGGGGGCAGTGGTGGTTGGAGCGGAACTGAGGATGGATGGATCCTATTGTGAGGTACCTCGCTCTCACTCCCTCCATTTATTTATGCAAGCGGCTTTAGAGGCCGGCCTGATTAGCAACTGATTCTTAGCAGGAGGGGAAAAACACATTTAAATATTTCCAGCATCAAACATGTCAGGCTGAATTGAAGGCCGCAGATGGTGATGTTGAATTTTGAGGACCCTTGAAAAGCAAGAGGATGAATATAGGGAATTTTTTGGGCAATTCTTATGGCAACGGGGGACAGCAATGATTTTTCTGAGTGTCTATTAGTACTGTGAAAAGTCAAAAGCCTCCACAGAAAGTGAAAAGTTCCTCTCACAAAAGAACCAGAAGTTCAAAGTTCACAGATGCACAACGTGAAAGGAGAGAAGGAATGGGCAATGAGAATGACCAGAGGAAATTCCAGAATTCCTGCGAGTCAACACCACCTGCACTGGCGTTCTCTCGTTCTCCCAGTCTCCCATTCCCTCGTTCCCACCCCCCTTTCCCTTCATCCAGCAGCACCTCTCATCTCTGAACTGAATCCGGTGCAAACCGCAAGGCCCGACTGTCTGCTGTGAACTTGGGCTTTGTAGTATGCATGCAGTCCTGTTCCCCGTCTCCTTTGGTCTGTCACTCACAGGTTTCCGTTTCCGATAACCACACTTTTTCAACTCTCCACCACCCCACCCCAACCCCCACCCCCACCCCCACCCTGTCCACACAGGCCACTGGAGTACTCACTACATCTGGTGGAGTCTGATGGCTCCTTCGCCTTTCCCAAAAAAAGTCCCAAAAGCCCTGCACTCATTCCTCACACAAATCTAATGAGGACCTGTCTGAAAACGTACAAAAAAAAAAAAAAAAAAAAAAAAAAAAAAAAAAAAAAGAGTCAAATATGTTCAGTATGGCTACACAAGCCATGGGCTGCTCTTTTTTTTTTTTTTTTTTGGGGGGGGGGGAGCAGTTCAAACGTATGGGAATTGGGGAGAGGGTGGGAGGGGGGAGCTTGATGCTTCTCAGAGCCCAGTCTGACTCTGTGCACTCCACACCACACCAAAAGGAGAGGCCGCTTGATACGAACGGGGCTGAAAGACAATGCTCTCGGAGGGTTCAGTTCTCATCTCCCATTTCTAACAGACACCCAAAAATATGGGGTGGGGAGGGGAAAAACAGATGGAGCGAGTGCACAAACTCACATTAGACAACAAACCTCTCTTCATCTCTTTCTCTCCTGCTCTTTCTTGCTCTCGCTCTCTCAGACACACACACACACACAGGCACTAATAATTCCCCTGTCATAAGCTATTCCTGTTATCAATAAATCACCAGCTTTAGCTGACAGTGAGAAAAAAGGATAATTTTTGAGAGGAAAAAGAGGACAGCTCAGTGTTTACAGAGATTAAAACAACTCACCAAGGCCATTTATCCTTCCTGACTACCTCCTACCTAAATTGTCTTATTTCCTCGTCTGGTAATTGAACCATCAAACTCATTGCTGGAATAACAAAAAAGAAGCAAAAGAAAAAAAAAAAAAAAACACACGAGTCAAAGGGCTTTTGAAAATTCAGCACAGGAAGTCTGGACAACAGAGGAACTCTGGGAAGCCGGTTTAAGGTTGCTAATATCTGACCACTTTCTCAAGGTCTCGCTTTGACACAGCCACCCCGGCAACCTCTCTAACCTCTGGCTACCAGCGGAGAGAGACCCCCCGGCCCATCCCCCAACAACCACCTCAAATCAAGATCAGACAACCAGACGGTCCACCGTCCCGTTGAGGTAACCAGACCTGACACAGTCCACCAAGAGCACGTAGACAAGCCGACTTCAAACACCCTCAGAAAAACGGAAACCAATTACAAAACGACCAATCAGAGCGATTCTAAACTTTACGCAGACATGCAACCCCCCCGCCATGTCTGTTGCAGGTACAAGGACCGGACAGAGGGCTCAAAAAGCTTTGTTATCGATACTACTGGGTACGAACTTTCACCTTGACCTTGGTGACCCCCTCAGGCCCCAATGCGAAGGGGTGGCGTGGAGAGGGCTCAGGAGATCAGATTTACTGGTCTGCATTTGAGAACTCTGCTGAATATGTATTTATGCATAAAGCTAAAGCTGATTTTGGGGGAGGCAGATAAGGATACCTACAAAAATACAATGTGCTATGTGTCAGGAACAAGTTAAATTAGTCAGACAAGAGAAAAGTGAAATAAATTGTACGTGCAAATACAGAGGTAATACAAAATCCCTACTTTCTGGTAGACATGTCGTTTTTCCTTCAATTGTCTCGCTTTAGGAAAGACTATTAATAAACTGGATACCATTCAATGAACTATGCTGGGTTAGGCAGACACTCCCTGCACAAAATTCTATTAACGTAGACAGACGAAAAAACCTTTATTATCATTTAAAAAAAAAAAAACTCAAAATGATTCAATACTCAGAGTTCTCTGAAAAGAGGCTGATTAATCTCTACTTGTACAAAAAAACGAAAATGTTATGTGCTGCTGATTACTAATTGTCGTCTTTGCTTTTTCCAAGGGCGGCTGTTAGACCTGGACAAATTATTAAGGGAGTGCAGAGAGCTCAGTGTTCTGAGAAGGATGACAGGCGAGGGAGAGAGGGAGGGAGGCGGCGCTGTTAATTAGCTCGGTCTCTGATGACGGGCAGTCAGACGAACAGCGGCCGGCGGCACAGAGTCGCGCGGAGGTGTGAGAGCATGTCTGGACACCGGTCCTGGCTAAGAGCTGCAGAAAACCTTCAAAATGTACAGCAGGCCTATGGTTGGGAGTGTGTGGGTGGAAGTGTGTGTGTGTGTGTGTGTGTCTGTGTGAGCATGTGCGCATGTGTGTGTGAAATAGTGTGTGTGCACATGCAAGATCATGTGCATCTTTTTTGACAACTGGGTCTATCAAAAAATGTCATCATAGTGTATGTGTGTGTGAGTAAGCGAGAGACTGAGTGAGAGAATGAGTAAGAGAGTAAGATGGAGAGAGAGAGAGAGAGAGAGAGAGAGAGAGAGAGAGAGAGAGAGAGAGAGAGAGAGAGAGAGAGAGAGAGAGAGAGAGAGAGAGAGAGAGAGAGAGACAGTGTGTGTGATTTACCTGAGGTGTAGGTCCTCAGAAAACTTCAGACAGGCGTAGATGAACTCCTTCAGCTGGCAGTAGACTTTAGGCACAAACTCTGAGAAGGGCAGCTTCTTAGGAAATGGAGTCTAGAGGAAATAGAGATGATGGAGGTCAACAAAACAAACAAAACACTCTTTTCTTCTTCTTATGAACAAGAAGTACTGTCCATCAGCTACTGTGTGACCTTGGACTGACCTTGTCCAGCTCCGGGTCCTGGAAGGGGAACTGACTGATGATGCTGTGGTACTCTTCCGGAGTGGCTACTGGGATGGGGCTGTAGTTGTCCTGGTCCAGGATTTGCCTGAGTGGAATGGAGGAAAGTAGGAGTGACACTCTTCAGGTGCTTACAGTAAAAATCACAGGCACGCTTTAGTGATTACAATGACTGATTACAGTTCCAACGTCAACAGAGGTCACCCAGGGGACAAGGCTAAACGGCTAACTGATACAGAACAAAACAAAAACAAGACTGCCAAGACTGAAAAATGGAGGACAAACCGCTTCAGAGGTCAAATATAGACAAACAACCTTCAGATATAATAATATTTGACCACTTGACCTTCATAAGACTTCCACCACACAATGTGGGAATCTGTTGTTAGGAATACACCCAACAACACTTAACTCTGTGCATCAACAGAGAGTGCGTGCGTGCGTGTGTGTGTGTGTGTGTACACACAGCTCATCTCATGTACTTCTCCAACATTCCACGTGTGTTTTTCCACACCACGCAAATTCCAAAGACTCCTTCTGCTGGCTGTCCCAGCCAAACAGTCTCCCGGTCGGGAATCGGCAAGGATTTGCCCAAGGTCAGAGCGGCGTTCCCATCCGGGCTGTTCCGCGGCCCATTCCGGACACATTAGCCATGCTCCTCTGACTCAGGACTTTGATGTGCTGGAGCTAGCTGGCACAATGGGCTGGCATTTCCCTAGCCTTCCTTGTCCAAGTTTAACGGGGTCAAGAGAGTCGCAGAAAATAAAAATCACACAAAAAAGGTGTGTTTCTGTGAAGAATTTGTTTCTCCTTTGAGAATACGACAATCCTTTTGTTTCCATGGGTTTGCACGTCTGTGTGTGTGTGTGTGTGTGTGTGTGTGTGTGTGTGTGTGTGTGTGTGTGTGTGTGTGTGTGTGAGAGAGAGAGATATGCCTCTCTGACCTCTTGGGGCCCGAATTGTTTACTTTGCCGCAAAGGTAATGCAAATGTTTCAAAGGTTCTCAGTCAAGTAGCGACAGTGCCAGTCAAGGACACTTTTAAATTGTTGAATTTTTCTGTTTTTATTCTAGGCTGCCTTTTTAATAAACTGGCTATGGACAACAGATGAAATGAGCACTGACAAGCTAATTTACAGCTTATTTACAGCTTTTTGTCTGTCTATTAATAAACATTGTCCCTATCAAATAATCAACTAAATAAATAAGTAAATAAATGAATTGGTGTTTACACTACAAAAGATGTGGTCAAATGTATCTCAGACCACCTCGGTAAGTGGTTTGAGTGATCGGATCATAATGAGCCTTGGTGATTGCTCACACTTGCATTTACAGTAGAGCTGAGCACTTGTGATCAGATCACCCAAGACACACCCTTACACAAATGAAATGCTTGCGGCAGATTTCCAGCAAACTTGTGGGTGATTTGTGGGAAACAAATGAGTTCACTAGAAAAATATTGCCAGAAGTTTGCCAATGTTTGCCGCTAGAGACAAACTTCCAGCAAAGTTCTGGCAACAATGAGAAGTTTGGCACTAGTGGCAAATGTGTTCGACCACTAATGTCACCACACTCAGTCAATAATGGCAAACTTCCAGTGAACTTCTGGTGACAAACCTAATTTGCATATGACATTGCTGCAAACTTGCTGCAACATTGCCAAAAGTTAACCACAACTGTTTGCCAGAAGCCTAATTTGCATGTCAAAATATGACCTTGCCGCAAATTGGCAGCAACCGTTCACCAGAAACCTGAAATTTCTTGTAAGGGCATTTTTTTAAAACAACTGTAAACTGGGTCTCAGACAGTTCATCTCACCTGAAGGACACGGCCCATTTCTTCAGCAAGATCTCCCCATATTGGTCCCGCATCTCCAGAAGCATGTCAAACAGCTGGTTAACGGTGAACCCATAACCCTTCAGAGCAACAACAACCAAATGGTATGATGAAAAAAACACAAAATGATGATCACACAGGCAGACAAAGTTCAAAGTGACACTGAACCGCATTCAATCTCGGGACGACTGTGTTGTATGTTAGGACTGTTGCAGAAGCCACATCCTCACCTGTAGTGTGTCTGCAAAAAGCACAATGAGGTTCTTCAGATCCAGCACCAGGTCTGGATCAGTGCAGTACGACTAGGGTGGAACAGAGAGGAAAGAGAACCAGTGAAAATCAGTGTGTGTGTGTGTGTGTGCTTGCATGCGTGCGTGGCTGTGTTTTTGTGTGTGTGTGTGTGTGTGTGCGCTGCTGAGGCGTACCGAGTGTGTGCGCAGCGCTGCGATGCTCTTGGACAGGGCCATCTCCCACAGCTCCTCCACGTACGCCCGGTTGACCAGCCCCTGGGTCGTGTGAAGGACGTGATCCTCCACCACAAAAAACCTACCAGGTGAGAGGCAGAGGCAAAAGGTGGCAAAATAATGAACAAGAGAAGACAGAGGTCAATGCAGAACACAAAAGAGGTCAAGGTAGAGCATTCTGGACAGGACATCAGTCCACATACTCATGGCTGTTGTGCAAGATGCCACACAACCAAGAGGAGAACTGGTCACGGGACACTGGGCACAAACGTCTCCCTACACATGTGGACGTTCTGGACATTCACCAGTCATCTCTGAGCAGGGCAGTGTGTGTGTGTGTTTGCATAGAAGCCTGCACCAGATGTGGCGGAGACGTCCCGACATTCCCACCCAGACGGTCAGAAAAACACAGATCTGCCATGTCCCCATCCCGCCGACTGTAAATCCACGCAGAGCACCTCTCTCCCTGACAGGCCGGATGAGGAAAGCTCCAGAGGAAGAGTTTGCGCAGGACGACAATGACGGGACTATTTGACAAGGGAGCCTTTTTGGATTCTCAATGGTTCCTCGAAAACAGACTGAGTTCACATGCTACGTATGACTGAGGGGGGGAAAAAAGGCAGCCAGCCTCTCAGGGTCTTAGTCGACGGAGGTGATGTATTTTCAGGAGTCAAACTGTCTGACTGCTGTTCTGTTTGTTTACGTTGATTCTCTCAGAAGATATTGAATGTCATGGAGATCTTAACACTGGACACGTTCAGGACACTACTCAGAGATGTTTGTACATATTTAAGGCGCTCTAAGATATGTCAAAGCTCTGTAGAAGTTTTTCAAAACATTTACATATTATTCACTCCCCTTCTAGTTAGCGTAAGTGTTAAGTGAGTATTTTGACACCATGTTTATCAACTCACAGCCTTTTTACACAACTACACTCACACTGATCCAACACCCTGTACTCCAAAATCTTACTTTTCAATGGTAAAGGAAGTTGCTAAGCATTTTCTCGGAATTAACATGACAGAAATAAACACAATACAGACAGCATGACAAACAAACATACGTCAATAAAACATTAGATTAATAGTCTCCTCTCGATGTTTGCTTGTGTGAATTATAATCCATTTCAGGATTTTGTTTGGATGGATGTGATGTCTACAGCAGAGGAAGAATAGGAGACAGTGCTGCACATACCCCACTATTTGATTGAAGTACCTCCTGTATCCCTCCAGGGTTTCATGCTGAGGAAGACACACACACACACACACACACACTATTAAACAGATCATTCATATTCAGATTTGTGCCTCACAAGTACAGAAGGTGACTGTGTGTGTGTGTGTCAGTAGTTGTGGTGGGAGGGTGAGAATGTGAGTAGATCCTTTTTGTGTGTGTGAGAGGCTGACAGATGATTATTCTGTATTCCACACACCAAAACGGACTGAGCTGAGAGTTAAAGCGTAACTGGTACCATGTTTGAGTGTGGCTGCAGCACCAGCCGTGCTTGTTTCCTCCTCTGCTTCCTGTAGTAGCTCTCGAACGTGTCCCTGGCACCCTGGACACAGAGACAGAGGACAGTTTTAGGACAACGTCAGCCTCCAGGGATGAACGAGGCCGCCGAATCCCAGTGCATCCACATTTCCCGGACTAACGTGAGTGATTTCCAGACATGCCTCCACACTTTAGGAAATAGTACCAGCATGTGGTAGAAAATTCCTTCGCATCCACGGTTTGCTTACCAAGAAAAATTATTTCAGAATATGGTTAGACTGTCAGTTTGTGTGTGCGTGTTCGTGTGCGTGTATGCATGAACATGTGTTCATTTGTATGTTTATCTTGCGTCCGTTTCCAAAGAATTTAAAAGTTCAAGTCTGGCCCCCAGGTACAACACAAACAGCAGACATCTGAGAGAAATCACAGATCCTAGTGGGACCCGCCACTCGTCTGAGAGCCAACAGAGAGCACCGTGTGCTCCAACCCAACTCCTCCACCACCCAACTCCTCCCACACACCACCACCCACCTACCACCACCACCTCAATACTTTCCTTTGGAAAAACTCTTTTGTGTGGGTGTGGTGTGTGGTAACTTCCATCACCACAGGACCTCCAGAGCCCAGGGTACTGTGGAGAGTTCCAAATGGAAAGGGTTTTTGTGTGTGTGTGTGTGTGTGTGTGTGTGTGTGTGTGTGTGTGTGTGTGTGTGTGTGTGTGTGTGTGTGTGTACAAAGAGAAGCTCAAACACAGTACCCACTCTGTGGCCGGCGAGGCCTTACCACATCCGGGTGGAGGGCCCCTGCGAGAGGAGAGGTGAGGCCTATCTCTGAGGCCTGAACCAGGACCCCCGACTGGCACCACCCCAGAGATAAGGCTCCAGGAGCTGGGGAGATGTTATCCCACAAAGGGCCCCCCTTACGTGCAGCCAGAGTGGAGCCGCCTTGGAGCGAGGGCCAACCGGTCACCCCCGGCCAGTCGGCCGCCCCCTGGAGCTGCTCGGGGAATATGAGTGTGACTGGCGTTCCAGTGACGACTGATTGACAAGCGGTTGAAAGGGACTTTTGCCACAGTGGCATTGTGGTGGGAGGAGAGGTATTCTTTAGAGGCTCCCATTATATGGACAAAAAAAAATAAACATTTTAATGACAGACAAAAAAAAAAAAAACAACAAAAAAAAAAAAAGAGTCAAGACAACCTCAAGGCCACATGTGTGTGGGACAGACTTCTGACTTGTCCACGCTGGAACAATGACAAACTCTCTCTATTGACAGAAGGGTTTGGAAGGAACAGTAGCTCTTCATATACAATCGCACACACAATGGCAAATCCCACTGAGAGGTCGAAACACACACACACAGAGACACACACACACACACAAAGTATCACCGAACATTAAGGTTCAACTTTGACCTTCCCCATTTCGTCTGGCCACTTCCTGCAGTGGAGGAGGTCTGCTTCCTGCACGATAGACTTGCGCTCTGAGGCCTCCAAACCATGCGCCCAGGTCACCGACAGGCAACCCAAAGACTGCCCCTCCCCTACGGAGACACGGTGGGGGTGGAGGAGGCTGGAGAAGGTGAGATTAAAAAACAGCCGACCTCCCCTGAGTACACCCCCCCCCCCCCCCCACACACACACACACTTTTTCCCTTCATTCCCTCCTCACTCCCTCCCCCACTTCTGCAGAGAAACAGGAGGTGGAGAAGGAGTCAGTTTCTTGGAGCAGGAACTGAATGACCTAAGGAGTCAAAAGGGGTAGAAACAGTACCCTGCTTTGTTCTAGCACTCTTTTTCTATGTAAGTGCGTGTGTGTATGTGTCGGTGTCTGTACATAAGGAAAAGAAAGAGAAAGAGAGAGAGAGAGGAGAGAGAGAGAGAGAGAGAGAGAGAGAGAGAGAGAGAGAGAGAGAGAGAGAGAGAGAGAGAGAGAGAGAGAGAGAGAGAGAGAGAGAGAGGG
>NC_055974.1:12405553-12463053 GCF_018492685.1 Alosa sapidissima
GGAGACTAGCAGCTCCTAAGAAATAATTGCCTCAAACTGCTTACAGGGTTCCCACTCTAAGTCAAATGTAAAATTCTGTGACTTTTCCCTGACTTTCCTTGACAAAAAACCTTAATTTCCATGACTTACTATATAAAGAATGGCACAATATAGCGACCAATGATTTCAGAGCAGCCGCGTAGAGTTCAAGCTTTTACTTTTTTTAGAGCGGGAGATGAATAAATGGGCATTGAATAAACAAAGTTGGGCTACTCAAGCAAACAGTAAAGCTTATAACCAGATATACACTAATTCTGCGTGGAAATATTTGCAGTGTTTCCCATACATTGACTTATTTGTGGCGGCCCACCACAATATCAACATTGACCACCACACAATGATTTTCCAGGTTGTACTAAATTGTGCTTAAGTCTGGTTAGGATCATAAGCACGCTGTGCTAATTTGTTAAAAACTGTTCCAAGTTAATTCTGCAAACCAACCACCACAAATGGAATTCAATTCTGTGGGAAACACTGATTTGTATTAATGTATTTTGGCAAGTCAATTCCCTGATATTCCATGTCTGGGATAGACTTTCCAAAATGCCATGATATTCCAGAAATTCCATGACCCGTGGGAACCCTGTGCTTACGTACTTGTGCTAAGCACATCTGAATGCGACTTTAACAGCCAATTCAAAAGGCCATGGGACAAAGGGGTGAAGATGCAGGAATTCACAGGAGATGTGCCAATTGCCTGCATCTTTTCCCATGTTGAGGCCATTATTCCCTTATGTAGGGAGCTTTCCTTCACTATGGACCTTTGCCATCACGGTTACTCTTTGTAACTCCAAACCAGTTGAGGTTGTCTTCCTTTTTCGGACGCGTCAGGCTTGGCTTTTTAGGCAGCACGTCTGTAGTTTGCCTATCCTAACGCATCAGTGGTGAGTATCATTAGTGGTCTCATAGTTAAAAGTTAAGATGGACCGCACAACGCCCAGTGTAATTTGCCTTATTTCCGGTATACGCACTTCACCCTTTTCGAAAGAAAGAGTGACAAATATAGTTTACCAAGTCACAACACACGTCAAGACTAACGTCAGCATCAACAACAGCAGGATGCTACGTGTGAGATGTCACTGTAGAGCTGCTGCCTGTAGCTGCTGGATTCACATAAGCTGGAGCCCCTCTTTTCTCTCCCTCTCTCTCTCTCTTTCCCTCTCTCTCTCTCTCTCTCTCTTTCCCTCTCTCTCTCTGTCTCTCTCTCTCTCTGTCTCTCTCTCTCTCTGTCTCTCTCTCTCTCTGTCTCTCTCTCTGTCTCTCTCTCTGTCTCTCTCTCTGTCTCTCTCTCTGTCTCTCTCTCTGTCTCTTTCCCTCTATCCCTCTATCCCTCCTCTCAGCATCATTACCTTCCTCCATGCGGAGATCACGTTCCACATGCTCCTCATGGCACACCCCCCGCCCCAGGGGAATGAGACAGCCCTAATGACAGTCAACTACTGCAGAAACGAGACGGTCCATTAAGAAATAGGAAGGGCGGGGGTTCGCCAGAGCAGGCCCACTGCCAGGAGCCACAAGGACAGGAGAATGAGGGGAAACCGGGAGGGAGGGAGGTGGGGGGGGGGGCGTCGGGAATAAGCAGAGAGCCCAAGGAAGAGACGAGGAGGAAAAAAAGGAAGCAGAAATTAAAATGACAACAGCAGGGACCCTGGAAAGGAGCATTGGGAGAGGACCAGAGGTATAAGAGCCAAACGTGTGGGAACGAAAACTTGACCCATACACAGTAAGTGACCCTCAGATGGAAAGACAAGAGAAGCTGTGATTATAATCCACCCTCAAAAAGAGAAGCAGCACAGGACACTTCAACTATGACCATGAACACACTCGATGTCCTCAAACAAACTGTAGAAGCTGTAACTAACGGTGCGTACCAATATGGCTTGTAAAATGTCTCCCATTAGTTCAGATCCAAGAACTGAACATGAGACTTGCATTTTTAACATCTGGCCACTCTGCCGTGTTCACACCAATGTGAACCCCATTGAAGCTCTGTTGGCCAAGATGTTTTATTGGCCTGTAATGTGTCCGAATACTCTTCACAAAACAAGAACATGATTTATCAAAATTAAAATGGCCTTTGTCGAGCCTGAGATGTAATGCGGTCGAACAGCTCACACAGCTATGTCCGAGAAACATTCAACATCTGGTTCATCTTTCATCTGCCGTCACAAATCTGGTCTGAACTGGCCAAGGGAGTCGCTGCCAGTCACTGCTCAGAACTTTAGACGGATGCCACGTTTCCACCAATCAAGCTTAAACTGAAACACACGTTCTGAGAGAGATGACCCCTGCACTTGGCATGATCGCTTGGCATGTGACATCAAGGGGTCAGAGGTCACGTCTCACCTCCTCCTCTTCATCGTCCTCTTCGTCCTCCACGTCCAGGATGCCGGAGTCCTGCTCGGAGAGGGGGCTGCTGCTTTGGCCGTCCAGCTCGGTACTGGGCGACACCTTCCGGACACGGCGCCCACTGCCTCCTCTCTGCTGCAGGCCTGCACTGTTCAGGGAGCGCTGGTCCTGGGCCTGGGCCTTCAGACAGACAGACACACACACACACACACACACACACACACACACGACAATACAAAACAAATTATGGATAAGACTGCAGTGAAACATAGAAAGTGCTGCAATTGAACATGCATATTTAGAAAAGAAAGTTTTAAAAACAGATAAAAAGCTTACAAAGGGGTTTTAAAAAGCCAACTTTTACCAAACCAATTTCCCTGTGCAAGAACAGAACTGTTTCATATCTAAAAAGCCCTCACAGGAGGAAGATGGGTATGGAGAGAGGAAACACAAACATGCCTTCACAGGGATCTATGGTGGGTTTTGCGAAAGACTGTCTGAGGTAAAATGCCGACCTATTGGGGACTGAAACAGACAGTTGGGGCATGTCTGCATTTGGGTCAAAGGTCACTGATGGATTTGTTATGCCTGCTTCTTCTCTTTTTGCTTTTTCTACTTTGTTTTCCTCTGGATTCCTCTCCCAGAATTAATCTCAGGTAATGGGTGTTTGGGGTTGGTTTGACTGTATTTTGTAGATGCCTCTACTCTGTCCCTTAAAGAAACATATTGTATATTCCAATAGCATATACAATGTATTTGGAAACTGAGCAAATCTAAAGAGGCGTCAAATAACTTCTATATGTCATTAGGGAGAACATTACTGAATGAAAATGAGACTACATCAACACTGTTCTGTTCTCTTTCAGTCAAAGCACTTCGACGTCACCTGATGGGATATCTTACCTACTGAACCCTTTCCAACCAATGCCTTTTTAAGGCAGCGTACTTGCGCACAGCGTGCACGCCGTCTTATATAAAATGTCCGCCAGCTCATCGTTCTTCCTCTTTCACCGACTACGTGAACCTCATCCATCACTCGCTTGAGACTCTTAAGAGCTCCGGAGATCAGCATTTGCCCCCCCGAGTGAGTTGTCTTGAGCGCATTACTGTTGATCGTTGTTCTTATTCTTATTCGTTCGCAGTTGCCTTCTGTGTTGTGCGTAATACTAATGGTATCTCTTACTCACGGAATCTGTGAAAGCCCGTGCGGCGGCTTCCATGGCAACCTTGACTCGGAGAAGTACATGTGGAGGACTTATCCCGCTAGCGGATGACCATGCGTGGTGCGTGATGTGCCTGGGACTTGACCAAGCGCAGGGTAGCCCGCTGCCTGCCTGGTGAGTTCCCTTACCCATGGCGTAATTAAGCCTAAAGCGTAATTTAACTACATATACTACCAAAGATGGCAAAGCTAGTAAAGCTTGTATTACGGTCTCCGTGTTGCACACACCATCAGCACGGACAGGCAGGAGAACCATCATGGATGAGTCCATTCTTTCAGAGGGACAAAGACATTTTATTTCCACCATTTTATTTTTTTTGAACCCCCCCGCTCCCCACCAATCATCTCCTCAAGAGAAGAAAATGACATTGGTACACCGCATTGACTCATAGGGTAGCAAGACATAGTTAAACTTGAAAGAAAAGCATACCAAACAGAGGACGTCTCGCTCAAAAGCAGAAAATGCTTTTGCGTCATGCCCTACGTCTGCACCTGCGTCAGCAGCTTTTGTGCAGAGCGGGAGCCGTTCATTAACTGGAGACTTGGGGGAACGTGAGTAAGACTGGAGAGTCCTGCCACTCAGGCGTCACAGGGGGGTCACAATAGAGTCCTGGATTTTTTCAGGAGTGTTGCAAAGGGTTGAGCAAAGAAAGAGAGGAACTTGAAGTGGAGCGTT
This sequence comes from Alosa sapidissima, assembly GCF_018492685.1. Classification (NCBI taxonomy): domain Eukaryota; kingdom Metazoa; phylum Chordata; class Actinopteri; order Clupeiformes; family Clupeidae; genus Alosa; species Alosa sapidissima. Next base: position 12,409,840 of record NC_055974.1, read on the forward strand.
AAAGGAGAGGAGGGGGTCCCTCAATCTCCTTGAGGCTACCCCCCTACACCCATACAATCACAACCACCAAGTGTGTTCATTGTGCCCACAGAAAATTTCTGTTCTCCCCCATCCTCGCCCCCCCAACAGACGGCAAGTGCAATGGATCCACTTGACGATTTTTTTCAGCGAAGGGCAGATTGGACGTCAATGGAAACTGCGGTGACGTTGGACGGACGAAAGCAGAGAGGGATACCAGCATTCCCAGGGTCTCTTCCCACGCTGGCTTCTTTGTTTCGGGTGGAGAGGTTTGGGGGAGAACAGGCCCTTCAGAAAAGGTAGCAGAAAGATCAGGGTGGCATCAGAGAAAGGTCACAGAGTGCATCTTCAACTCCAGGACCCAGAAGCAGGTCAAAATCCAAATAGAGGATCCCATCCCAATGCCAGAGGATGAGGCATTGAGGAGGATGGTGAAAGGCAAGATGCAGTATTAACAACTACCTATGGTCACAAGGGTAGTTTTAATTAACTAGGTGCCCTTTAAGTTATATGTCTATATTAGCTTAAGTTAAGTGTAATGTCTTGTTTGTGTTCAATTACATATAGTGTATGTATAGCGATTTGTGGTGTAGTATGTAACTTTTGTCCTGTCTTATATGCATTTTTGAAACTTTTTGCCGTCAGTCTTGGCCAGGACTCCCTGGGAGAAGAGCTACTGTAACTCAATGGGACTTTTCCTGGTTAAATAAAGGTTAAATAAAAAATAAATAAATTTAAAAAAAGGTGGGTGAACAGTATCCAATTAGTCAAAAGCGTGACCGAGGCCCTGAGACTAGTTTTATTTATCCATATCCATTTATTTATTTATCCATATCCATTTATTTATTTATCCATATATATATACAGTATATAGGTTTTGCCTTTATTAAGATAGAACAGCGAAGAGACTGACAAGTGGGAGAGATGGGGTGGTATCGGAAAATTACCCGGGTCGGACTACAGCCTGGGTCCCCGTGGGCACTTGGACCCAAAGGTAGTATGGTATGGAGCTAACTTTGTCTCAATAATATTTGTATATGCGCAGAGGGGGATCCACAAATATTTCTTGATTTGCATGTGTGTTTTGATATCTACAAATAAAATATAATATAACTCGTATATTGATTTTTACAAATATAGATGTGCATTTGTAAATAAAATGCCATTTGTAAATCCAAAAATTTAATTTGTGAAATGTGATTCTGCATTTGTGGATCACCAGCACACGCATTCTTCGCTTTCCAAAGTTACGTGTTTTTGAGACGTTCTTCACATGAAAGTCACACAAATCCACACGTAAATAGGCCGACATGGCGACATGGCGACATCCACAAATATTTCTTGACTTGCATTCGTGTTTTGACATCCACAAATAAAAAATAAAAAAAAAAAAATCATATTTGTAACTTGTAAATTGGTTTTCACATTTATTTATTTAAATTTGTGTATTTGTACACAAATTTAGCTCCATAGTATGGGCGCTGTAGCCTGTTGCGCCACAATCAGCTGCTTACAGCGGTTAACTGGTCAAATACGGCGTATTAGTGACCATACAATATGCGGGTGCATACCAAGACCAGGGCCTTCTGAAATCCTTTTCAGTCCTGCAGGCACCTGCTTAAAGCCTCAAAGCAGGATTCCTACAGCCTCACTTTTTCCAGTAAGATTTATAAATAGTTATTTAAATACAATACAATACAATACAAATACCATCACGATTCAGCTAATAATATTTGGTGGTCAGTGACCACTGAGCGATATCTGCCAGGCCGTCTGGATGTGTGTGGCACGGCCTTAACTCTTTACTTAAGGAGACACAGTGAAGGGATGGGGAGCAGGCTGGTGGGATCATCTTGCACCAGCGAGAGAAAAGACAGACGGACAGTGAAAGGTGAAGCCATGATATTCCAGTCGATGCTGGGTATTATGTGCAGTCAATAAGTGTGACAACCATATAACTTCCACTTCTGTGAGGTCTGTGTGTGTGTGTGTGTGTGTGTGTGTTCGGTAACTAGATACAGGTAATCAATCTTCTACTTCACAGGCAGGGCAATGTGTTTCCCATTAATCTGTGTAGTAAGCCAGTCTGAGGAACTACTGAGGGTATCCATCCAGAGAGAGAGAGAGAGAGAGAGAGAGAGAGAGAGAGAGAGAGAAAGAAAGAAAGAAAGAAAGAAAGAAAGAAAGAAAGAAAGAAAGAGAGAGAAAGAGAGAGAGAAAGAGAGAGAGAGAAAGGGATAAAAATGGAGATGGGAAGCCTTAGACAAACAGAAAAATGTAGACATGAATGAGAGCTTTGGAGACGGTATGAGGCACACAGACCCTGGGCAAGGCAATGAGTGGGAGATGGTGACAGACAAGGAATTGTGTGGGGGAAGGGTACCTTAGGGCATCAAGTCTCCGGCCTCGAAACAGAGCTCTACCTCCCCATAATACATATACGAACACACACACACACCATGTTGCCGTATGGCACACAATGGAACCATTCTAAGAGCTCTGGATCCCCTGATTTATTTATTTTCAGATCATTCATTAGTGGAATTAAAACAAATCACAGGCCCGTTGCAGTCCTGGGCCTGAATTCCAGCAGAATGGCAGTCAGCAGGACCTCGCGGACTTGCCCAACCTTCCCCCCCAGACAAATCGCCTCCTGTTATTAGTGGTTAGGTTCTCCGTCTGTTGGGCTTATGGGGTTGGAGTTAGTAGGTGGAGGAATGGGGAGAGAGGGTGGGGGGTGGGGGCATGCAGGGCCTCCCTTGGGGAGACAGAGGGGACCACCCTTAGGATCCTGCACCCACACTGAGGAGAGAGTGTGAAAGGTCTCGCTTTACTGACCAGAGAACAGTGGGCTGACCAGTGACCTTTGACCTGTGAGGGCCAATCAGAATTGTGGCACAGGATATGGAGTTACACCAGAGAGGGTTAAAGCGGAGTAATCAAGGATCTTCGGTTATGCTCTCGGAGTCACTGCTGTAATCATTCCTAGCCATAATTGTTTATTCTTTTTGTGTATAGTAGAACACAAAGAATTACAGTACATTCCAGTAATAATGGCCAACAAAGCATATCCGTTTTGTATCAAACTTCATTTGACAGGGGCAAGGTCATGTACCTCCTTGCTGACTCTTCATTTCATTTAATTTCTGGAACAATGGAGAGCACTTAAATTTTCCTTTTTTCAGTGTCAACATCAACACTGTTCAGAGGTCAGGATATGAGACACTTTCATGATACTTCATATCGTGGAGACAGACTGACCTCCAGAATGAGGTTAATGGACAGGGTGACTGTCACCTGTGACTTACTGTGAGAAAAAAAAAAAAAAGACTGTTCCACACAAGAGCCAAAAGGATGATGGCGCCATTTGAGGTCAGAGAACTTTTTCCCTCTCAGTGTTTAACACATGGCATCTCAAAAGCAACCACAGTGGGCTGGCTGATTAGAATCGACTTCAAAATCCTTCGTCAAGACCATCAGCCAAGAAAATTCAAACTAAAACAGCAAAAACAAAAATTTTTGACAGACACCATTCTAGGAATAGTGCCTGGCAACTTACCACTAATAGCTCAGGAGCTGAGCGGGAACATGCTGGCTACTGAGGTAAGCTGACCTCTATCTGTGGCTCCGCCAAGCCAAGAGCGGTGCAAACTGGAGAACTCCTACTGCAAATACCAGGACAGGAGGAGCACCTAGCTTATGTAGCTAATGATGATCAATAACAAGGCCGTCTGCATGTATAAATTACATACATGAGGGCTTGCGTGCATGTATGCATGCATGCATGGCCTGGATCTCTGTAGTGGTGATGTAATGAATGCAAGCTTTTCTTACCAGCCTACGAGAAATTTACCAGAGGTAACAAAGAGGAAAGGTCACAGAATATTACACACTAAGGTCAAATCTAATTGTACTTGAGTGTTGTTGCAGTGTGACCACACAAACACAGTGGAAAGTGGCAAAGGAGATGTAGACACAGAGGTAAGCGAGAGAGAGAGAGAGAGAGAGAGACCACATGCAAGAAAACAGACTTAGAAGGCTGGAATTTGGGGCTTTGGCAAGTATTTCTCTGACAACCACTTTGTCAGCAAGGGTTACTAGGGTTTAAATCTCTGTTAAGTCCTGAAGCAACATTCCGCTTCTGCTGGAGGGATCAGAGAGGAGGGGCAGAGATCCAAGCACTCCAGTGGCCTCTGCTGCCACCTTGTGGGAAGGAGGGAACAAGATAGGAAAAAAGAAAGAAATTACTTTCCTCATGTGACAATTCAGCCCTCTCAAACATCCGAGCTCTCCATGTTGAAACGTCTAGTCCTCAAAAACACCATTTGGCATTTTTGAGAAGCAAGGAAGGTTCCTTTCTGGTACTGATCCCAGAAAATTCTTGTCAGTGTCATCATTGAAAGGGGTAAGGGCCAAGATTTCAGAGTGACAATCAAAGGCAGGGGGTGGGATGATGCTGCGGATTACTAACTAATGACTAGCCAACCGCACCAGACAATGATGAGTTCACAGCTATGCAGACTGATTCCAATTAGCATAATTGCTAAACATTCTGTGAATGTGTGTGCTGCATCCACATTTGCATAAACTATCAAAATGTTTCCAATGCTTAGCGGGCAAGTCAGAAGGAGGGCTTTAGAAGTCCATTCCCTGAAGCTAACTACCATGAAATAACAAATGGGCAGCTAAAGAAGCTTAGGGGGCGAGGATGGGGAGTATTAAACAGCATGGGTGTTGCCAGAACCTCAGCTAATAGCAACCAGCAACATCCTTTGGAGGAGAAGTTCTGGAGAGGGAGAAGAGAATGGGCAGCATTCCTTCATTTACGAAGGACGAAAGGTATGCAGTCACTCCACACACACAGACAGAGAGAGAGAGAGAGAGAGAGAGAGAGAGAGAGAGAGAGAGAGAGAGAGAGAGAGAGAGAGAGAGAGAGAGAGAGAGAGAGAGAGAGACCAATGGATGCTCATCAAGAATGTGTCTGGTGTCAGAGCATCGTAACAGAGGGGTAAAAGAGAGGGAGAGAGGAGAGGGGGGTACGATGGCAGAGATGGACAGAGGAGGGAGAGGGACAAGAGCGAAAAAAGAGATCCTGTTTGAGCGTGGCAAGACTTGTTGTGGATCCAGATGTCAAGGGGTTGTGCAAGCATTCGTCCCACAAACATTCCGGTCTCAAAAACGTATCAATTTGCAGACCGGGGGTGGGGGGGTGGGGGGGGTCTCTGTACAAATGTCTAAAGGACAAAAGGTCTCGGCTACTATTCACTGAATGTCAAGATGAAAGTCAAAAGACAACTTTCAAGTAGTCAGGACAGATGTGGGGATGCAGATGCTTAATCTAGCCCTTAACATTTCCCTCACGGGATCAAAAAAGTATATATACTTATACTTACCATAACCTGACTACCCCTCTTCTTCACTTGACTTCACTTTGCTTGAACCGTCATTCTATTCTATGCGAGTAGTACTTATTGCTGCACTAACATGTCCTAATCGCACTGTACCTTGACTGTTCCCTTTTTTGTAAGTCGCTTATAAAAGTGGATAAAAGGATAAAAGCGTCAGCTAAAATGTAGCTAAATGACAAAATGTATATTTACATGTAAACGTGGAACAGGAATGGCAACACAGATAGGACTGCAGTGCACTGGCACGCCTCAACACTGAGAATAAGACTGTGGGAACGCACTGGGACTGCAGCTCGAAGGATGGGGCCGCATCTGCCAAACCCCAAAGCCATGTCTCTCATCAATGAAGAGATGTGTCCAGAGAGAGAGAAGTCCTGTCTGAAATGTGCTCAACTCTCTGTCCTCCACGTATTCCTTGAGTGATCCAACCGTTTAAAAAATGCGCACATTCTTCACAAGACAAATCCAGAGAGCATAATCATTTGAAGGCCTCGAAGGCAACTGGCACATGGGCTAGTTAACGGACCACGGTTAAGTTAATTCGAGTCATGCCTGGACTTAGCATCAAGATCGGTCACAAACTCTGCGGTGCTTGCAAAACGGTCGTTTATACACAAAGTGACACGTGGAGAGCATTGCTTGAATATTCCGTTTTCAAGCCTTGTTTACTGAGATCAACCACAGCTTATTAAACTGTTTATAACTGTGTCTGATTTTCACAGCAAACGAGTGGAGAGGAAGAAATAGGAGAAGACACGCCACTTTCATGTCCAATAGGGACCTGAGGGCAGAACTAGGATTTGGGAATGGGAGCTAGAATAGGGAAGCGAGAGAAGGAAGAAAAATATTGTGACAGAAAAAATGATGGATAGAGCACACGATAAGACGACAAGATAGTAGCTGCAGTAGTCGCCTTGTATGACAGATACAGAATCAGGTGTGAATCAGCTACTCTACGTATGCATTTGAAAGACCTAGAAAGAGAGCGAGCAGGAGAGTGAGAGTGAGCGCATTGTTCATGTATATTGGCAGCAGTATACGCGCACAGCCTTTTCACTGTTCCTTCACCCCCTCTCTCCCATCTTGGACTAATGAAGCAGAACCAACTCCGAGGACATTTGGGTTTATTTCACTGAGTCCAGGCAAGCCCTCTCACATGGTTTGCTTTTTGCCTTTCGTCCTCGAGCTATGCTTCAGAGAGTGCCGGGCCAATCCGCCAACACGTACATGTGGACTCATCTCTCACACACACACACACACACACACACACACACACACACACACACACACAGCTGCATTGCCCCTCTGGAATTTATCAACAATTTAACACACTTGGTCAACTCAAAACAGACTGTCAACTCGCAATTCTCCTCAGGGTGCTGGACAGCACAAAACAGAGGACAGCGGAGACGTAGGAGGCCCTTTTCTCATGATGATCTCCATTACATTACACAGAGGATCGTACTCTCTGGGGAGGGGATGGGAGCCAATCGCGCTGCACCCAGAAGCAGGGGTGAGAAGAAGGTTACGAGGGAAAGGGGGATGATTCAGCTAAGGGTAAGGAGGGCAGGAGCAACCATCACCGTCCCACCTCACCTGTGTGGTCTGTGGAGTGACCTACTGTACAAGGTGAGCCCTTGGCAGGAAGGGACCACTGGAGCGGAGTTTCACCTGTTTCATGGCCGTCTCGCCGATCTTGTCCGAGTGCTTGCGGATGCTCTCCAGGAAGTCCTTGAGGTCCGACATAGACACGTCTCGGATGCGGACGCGCAGCAGCGGGATGTTCTCGGCCATGATGGCACAGAAGCGGTACTCTCCCGCCTGCGGCAGACAGCGCTGTTCCAGCTGCTCCAGGGTCCGCAGTGCTGGATAGTACCTGCACACACACACACACACACACACACGCACGCACACACACACACACGCACACGCACACACACGCGCGCGCACACACACAAAAAATGACAAAAAGGACCAGCACATGTAAGTAAAAAAACACACAAGACTGTGGAACACCAGAGCTATACCTACCAAGGGACAAATATTGGAAATGGGCCTTCATTTCTGCACCCGCAGCAATAATATATTCACAATATACATCAGGCATGTCAAACCCTCTGCTGCTTTTATTGCATAGTTAAGCAGTTTTGCGCCATAATTCCTGAAGCATTCAGTGAAAATTACAAATTAAGTCTCATAATTCCAGGAATCACAGACAAAGTGGGTGAGGGAAAACAAGTAAACAGTCCACAGGTACTATATGGTAAGATCATTAATGCATCTGAGAGCTTTTGAAAAGGCAGTCTAAGCGATAACCCCCCAATTCTCAGAGATGGATTCAGAGAACAGAAATCACTTGTGCTGGGGCTGTGGGAGACACAGGAAGAGGACAGCCACACGATTGATGAGCAATAAATCAATAACTCCGGAGTGCATCCTTTCGCAAACACTCTGGGAGGAGTTGCTCTTGGCCGAAACACACACACACTCTGGGAGGAGTTGCTCTTGGCCGACCTGCCCACTACCTCAGGGCCAATGACAAAACCAACTGTGAAGGGGGGTGGGGGGAGGGATGCATGGATATGGGTGGGAGGATTTATGTGCCACAAGGTGCTCATCTTAGAAGCTGCATTAATGACAGCCTCCACAAGGGGGTGTAGCGCTCTTGTACCCAGCCAAGGAGAAAGTATCTTTTAGAACCTGGGAATGTGTAGTCACATAGGCATCCAGACCGATAGATCAGTAAAACTAGTTTCATTATCGTTTCATTATCGTTTCATTATAATCAGGAGAAATAAAACAAAAAAAAAACCTCTACCAATAACACTAAACTAAAAATCTAGAGCATTCCATATCTTCCTCATATTATAGAGACCTGTCACATAATACAGAGACTTTGTGTCTCTCAGATCAAGGGAAACAAAATCAACACATGCAAATGTGAGCCGAAATCCAGCCAATTAGGAGTCCAACCAATCAATAGAATGTCCATCCTGTCCATCAATTGTTCAATACCACTGAGATGCAGTGTTCAGCTTAGTCAGGTCCCCACTCCCTCTGAATGTGTAAATGCTCTCAACCAGTCTGGAATATTAGTCCAGTCATTTTAAGCCAAAATAGGGGTCAAGGTTGAACAAATTGCAACACAAGCAAACTTAACTGATTTTGAATCCTCAATATGTCCTGAGTAAGGGAAAAAAAGCCCAGAAGAATCCCGATAGGGGAAAGTTTCGAAAAAGACCCAAATATACCCTATTCATGCGCCTATTCAGTATTTTTCTCACGTGAATAGGGGAAAAAAATTAACCTTCACATATCACCATGAAAATTACTGAGTTGATTACTTGCATCAAGACAAACAAAAAATGTATTATACGTTTTTTGAAATTGTTTGTCAACATGGGCAAACAGGGCATAATGTATTTACGTATAGTTAATATAAAATACCACAACGGAGCTAATAGTCCAGGCAAAGGTCTAACCCAAAACTAATTGCAGTAGAATTTGTTTTCACATTTTTATATTTCAATTGGTGATCTTTACACCATAGTAAAAGACAATGAAAATCCAGTTGGTGGAAATATGTTAAAATGAGGGTTGTTTTATGCATTATTCTTCAGCAAATACTGACAAAACTGTAATTAGAATGTTGTAGAATACACATTCTAAAGAATATCTGACCCCATCTAACATTACATGGCATTTTAGAATCTTGCATTGTTGAGAAACATTCTTTTATTTTCAAAGAGTGAATTTCTTTGGCTTATTTCAGACTGGTTTGTTGCAGAATTGGTGTCTATTTTTACATTGTGGCCCTTTGAATCAATGGAAATGGTTGTTGAATCTTTAAATAGAACCAAGTGTGTTTTTGCATGTAAGTGTTCCACAATATGTAATCTGTACAAACACATAGTTAAGCATTATTCAGCCTAGGAAAGTGGTTTTGGTGTTTACGTAATCTGATTTAGAGGTCACTGAAACATACAGTATATCACACTAAAGTCTCAGTCCATCATTTTGCAAGTCTTATAGTAATTGATCTCTTGCCCAGGGGTTGACTGATATACTGTCTGTCCAATCAGAGGGGCCTGTATGATGCCCCTTTACTTTGCACAATTTTTTTTAAACAATAATCGGACAGCACAGTATGTTTATGTTAGTGAATGCAGGAAAATTGTGAAGGCAAAGTTGAAGATGGACATGATCATGTCCTAATTCGACAGAAGAGTGCAGATGGGATAACTGCAGTTAGCCTCCAAGTGACTCTGTTGTTGTGACATCTGGCAAAAATGCTATACTAATAAATATAGTTTAAGATTAATAATTAACAATGCATGCCTATGCATGGGTCATGGTTTTACCAAAGTCATAGAACAGTCAAAACTATACATATTCTAAAAGTATATTTTCTGAAAGCATATACCCTCCAGAGGAGATATAACACCATTTAAGACATTTCCCATCTTCCTCCATGCCATGCACAATACACTGCCCTCTATTCTGTAAAGGCGAATCTAGTGTAAAGTGGATACATTTTGGCCTATACTGTCCAGGGAAAACAATTTAAAACACCATAAACTATATATTTTCTATAAGAATATACCCTCTAGATGAGATATAATACCAGTTAAGACATGTATTATCTTCCTCCATGCCTTGGACAATTTATTTGTCAAATGTTGCAATTAGTTTTGGGTCACTATTCATTAGCTATACATAATTACATTATGCCCTGTTTGCCCATGTTAACAAACTATTTCAAAAAACTTAATACATTTTTTGTTTGTCTTGATGTAAGTAATCAACTCAGTAATTTTCATGGTGATATGTGAAGGTTAATTTTTTTCCCCTATTTGCATGAGAAATTCTGTATAGGCGCATGAATAGGGTATATTTAGGTATTTTTCTAAACTTTCCCCTATTGGGATTTTTCGGGGCTTTTTTTCCCTTACTCAGAACATATTGAGGATACAAAATCAGTTAAGTTTGCTTGTGTTGCAATTTGTTCAACCCTTTCTCCTAAAATGACTGGACTATATAGGCTACATGGTCAAACAGAGCTACAAGAACCGACACTGGGATTCTGAGGGTCTGGGTCCCTCTGGAACGCTCTGGGCAAGAGTGTCCAACATTTCAGTGGACCCAGATGGGACACAAGTCTTCTTTCTGGGCCTCTTCTCCAGAGGTCTGTCACCCTCTAGCGGTCTTCAAGAAAAAGGCTCCAATACCATAGACCTGTGGTTCCCACCTTTTTTCCAGCGGACCACCTTCTACATCCTGACTCGGCTCGCGTACCTCCACCATCCGACACATAAAAACACATTCTATTGTCGCATTCCAGGCATCATGTTTAATTAGCCGCCCTACATGATTATAAATAACAAAATCAAAATGTGCAACTGGTCTATGAGCTCTCACGCTAAAAAAAAAAACAGTGTGGAGACATTAGACTGGTTAGATAGCACCTCACTGCAAACCACGCACTGTGGCTTTTGGGGAGTCCGTCTCCCAATCCATGTGAAGCCTAGGGCTATATGCCTCATCATACTTTTGTTTTCTTCGCGCAGTCTTTTCTGTCTCATCCTTTCTTTTATCCCCCTGCGCTCCACCTCCACTTCATCAGTCTGCCCCCCATCCCATTGAATCGTTACCTCCTGCTCGGTTTCTCTCCCTTCACCTCTTCGATCGCTTTAATTAGGCCTTTTGGACAGTGTCCCTGTTTTTAGCCAGTTTTCCATGTTTGCGCAGCCTTCTACCTAGCCTATACGTCCACGAAACTAACACGCCAGATATTCTGACTGCCCAAAGGAAATCACGTGCATTGTGGGTAGCTTATTTTTTAATGAAAACATAGCCTATTATAGAGTTTACAAAAGATTTCCCTTAATTTCACGTTTCCATATCATACAATAACCCGATTCGAAATGATTTATTATTTATGAATTAAATAGATTATTAATTAAGTAATCATTTTCTGACATTGTCCTTTTCATCTCGCATACCCCCTAGTGGCAGCTCGTACCACAGTTTGGGAATCCCTGCCATAGACCAACAAATCACTCTCTATGGGGTTATTCTATATGTGAAGTGAAAATTAGTGCTGTTATAAAAGCAAATGAATCAAAAAAGAACCATACCGTTTGGTCTTCATCTGTTCTTGTAGCTTGCTATACATCTGCAGTACTGAAAGAAATAAGGATTACATTCATTAAACGTTCGTTAAAAGAACACTACAAAGAGTTAAAGCCAAAGCCAAAACACAACTTCATAGCTTTTGCACTTGTCAAGCCAATACAAGATCAGAGTAGCACAATGTGTTACAATAGTCAAACACATTTTTTGAATTTTGATTTGTGAAATATATCTTCTAATGTCCACAAGAAGTAGCTTCCATGTAATTGTTTCTTAAAGTTAGAAAGATAAACAGGGAATTCTCATTTTTCTTTGACGTTAGGCGAAGGCATAAATCTAGTTTCTGGTCTTTGTTGTGGGGATGCTGAGGAGGACTATTGCGGGCGGTGCTGGCGAGGCGAGGCATACCGGGCAGGCAGCGGGTGAGCTTTTCCACAGTGGTGGCGATGTTCCTCTGCTGGACCCGACACTGCGTCAGTTCCTCCATGGTTGTCAGGATCTGTGGAGAACAGAGGGAACCGAATGGAAAAGAGCTGAGCAGCAGAACTATTACATCTTAAGTTAAGACATCACACAAAACATCTGCATCCAAAGACATTTCTTTCAATGGTTTCTCTCTATAGTTTTGTAGAAATAAGAAAAGCAAATACTAGATACAGATATATTGCAGAATAGATTGCTTATATACCAGTAACTATTTTTAACAGTGATTGCCATTGTATGGGACTCAGATTAAGATAACACAATCAGGCCTCTACTTGGCCACACCATCTAGGTGTGCTACTTGGCAGTTGGCACACCTATGCTTGATGCAATAGTATAACCTGGCTGACAGGCAGACTAACCGGACACCACAGTAGCTTACGACTTGTGTGATATCTGTAATTGGTGAGCAGAACCAAAGAAAAAACACCTGACGTGCAGAGAATTCTGAACTTTTTTTTCTGAACAAAGTGCCATGGTGTAACGCAATAAAAAAATCAAATAAAAAAAAGATCAAAAGCCAAGTCAAATCCGATGCAGATCTCTCAATGTGTCAGATGTTTGAAATTTTCCCATAACTGCCAAAATAAAAGCACCATAAAGTGAACAGATTTCTGTATAAATGTGCCGTACCACTTTTCCGTCATCCTGGAGCCGTGAGTTGGTGTCGGTCACTTGGCTCTGAGGAGAGAGAGGTTCATTAGAGGATGGCACACGAGTCCGCCCATCACAGTCCAGACACAACACACTAGTTTCCTCTCCCTCATCCATCATGTCAAGGCGTCTGCTTCCTGTCTCCATCTACCAGTCCTCTTACCTCCGTTCTCCACCCATCAGTGCAATCAGTTTTAATTGAAAAGAGTACAATCCGCACAAAACATTTGCAAGGATATAAAGTTATAACTCTATATAAGGGTATAGAGTTGATATGTTATAACAGTGCTTTTTATGCCACATCATATTTCTGATTGCTTTATGACTGAATAAAACTGATTATGATAAACTGTTCAGGGCATCACGCTTCATCCTATTTGATAGGAAAATAGGATAGATATCTTGAAATGATCGGTTAAATCATTTTTGCTTTTTTGTAACAGTGTCTGCAGTTGAGCTTCACGGGAAGGTTCAGACCATCAATTGCTCAAGGTGGTTTTAAAGATTATTTCTAACGTCTATGCTATTTTCATCTGTGCCAATAAGCACAGTGAGCTGTCCAATCCTTTCCATACATGTACCAAGAACAGTGGAAAAACATTTACTTACAATTCCACTAAATCGTTAACCTTTGCCAAAAAAAGTAAAGTCTTCGACTGTACCAGTAACCCAACTTAGGCCCAGGCTATACCGGGTCCACAAGTGAAGCGCTCAGTTTTTGCGGAGCGTAAAAATTGTTTTAGAGGACTGGTCTAATTTCTTCAAACGGATGCGCTGCCATCACGTCTGGTGCAGCCAGTTCCATTGATTACAGTGGAAGCTAATTGCTGCAGCAGACGCAACACGAACGGAATGCTTCAGTTACATGCCCGGTGTAACCTCCCTGTTAGGATTTCTCCCTGCTACCTCCACCACCACTCTGCGCTTTGATGAAAACCTCCTCCACAATGCAATGGCTTTGTTGTTGTTGTTGTTGTTGTTGTTGTGGTGATAAGCAGTCAGTCCTCGGCCTCACCTTCAGCTTCTGGGCCTCTGCCCGCACTTTGAGCAGCTCCGTAATGGAGTCCACGAAGCCCTGGAAGTGATGGTTGCACATCTTCTCAATCTCACGGTCATGGTTCCGGATCCTCCCCTCCAACTTTTCCATGAAGAAGCCATGTGCCTGGCCATCGTAGACTGACCTGGGAGGGGGAGCACAAAATAATCCACAATTTTATGAACAAGTCTCACATACATATACACAGACACATACACACAATAGTTTATTTAGAAAACTTTGCCAGGCCTAAATGTTCCTTGAGCCTAGCAAGAGCGCTATTACCTGAATAGGCCAGTAGGTGGCAGAAGTTGCAAGGGAAAGGGCACAGGAAGAGCTCTGTAGCTCCTCCGGGGAGGGCCTGGCAGCAGATGCTGTTTACATATCTCAACAGTGGCAAGCACATGTGTAAGCAAGTACATGTGTGTGTGTGTGTGTATGTGTGTGTGTGTGTGTTCCACTATACTGCAGAGACCATGAGCAGTTTCATTTGAATTATGGTGTAGTGTCACATTAATGCTTATGAGACAATCCACTATGTCCAAACTGTTACACAGCTTTGCCAATCACCACTTCTATCTGCAGTTCTCCTCTCCTCATTTCCACTTAGGCCCTCTTCAATTCATAATTCATAATCCATAACGTCATAACTTTACACCATTATCCTTAGAGAGATTCCAATTTGTAGCCCTCCCGGAAAATGATCTCTGCACACAACTTCGCCCTGGAGTTGACCTCGTCCAAGACTCCTGCAGCTGTGAGTCCGGAGTCAGAGATTCTATTGCAAAACCACCCATGTCAGCAAAACAAATTTAGCCTTGCAAAACAGAAGAGGGGGTAATGTGGACTCAAGTGGCTCCCCATCCTCGGCTTTATAATCAATTATCTGAGAACTATTTCCCCACCACTCAGGATGAGATGGGCTGTTTACAGTTCCACTTTATCTTGACAAAAATGCGCTCTTTTGCGAAGGAGACCAGGGGCCTCAAAGCCGACATACTTCCTCTGTTGAGCATTGGACCTCTGGACAGATTTGATTCTTTGGTGCAGCAGCCAACCCCAAAACTGCAATACAGTTGTAATTCTACAATGATGTATAAGAAAGGTGAAAGAAGGGAAAGGAGAAAGGAATGATGGACAGATGAACAGACAGAGACAGACAGACAGACAATCAATCATCATCAGCCGACAGTCCTTCGAGGAGTCTGTGGATCGTCATATTATATGGCTGAAGAGGTCAATTCTGGAACCACAAACGATGCTGCAGTGTGAGCTCTGTTGTGAGGTGCAGAGAGTCCTGTCCATCTAAACTCTTTCTCCATGCAGTTCTGTTTAGAACAAGCTTTTCCCAGTTAGGACTATTTCATGTGGAGTTTTTTTTTTTTTTTTTAGGTTGCCTATTTTGTTGCTTTTTCTGACCAGATGTCTTGCTATGTTGCTATGCCGTCTGAAACAAAGTGGGTTACTTGGTACTGTGATGCCTGGTAAGGCAAGTGACTCATAAGACAGCTGAGGGCAGTGAGACAGCAGCGGGCAGAAAAGTGTGGGACGAGAGAGCTGCCAGAAAGATCAGCAGTCTTTGCAAGTTTTGCCAAAAGCCCCGCTGCCACAGCAGGTGTCACGGTAAACCTCGCCGTCACTGTCCGCCCCTTCAGGAAAGGTCGTGTCCAAGGTAGGGAAACTGGCGTTGTTGGCAGGGGAGCACTGTAGGCTGTTGGAAAACTTTGGCATTTTTAATGTTTATGGCCAAACCATGGAGACATATACACATATACACACATATACACACACACACACACACACACACACGGATGGAGGTAATGTGAGGTTTACTGGCTGACCGAAGATCACAACAAACCCTCCAATTCATTTCTCTTCTGCTGTACTGCACTTCTCTCTGTGACCACATCATCTAATTCAATGTCAAATCACATGTCTCTGATATTAAAAAAGATAAGGGTAGAGTAATCAAATGGAGCCAAACATGGATAAGCACTGTATACGTGTCCTGCTCTCTTTACTCGCACAACTCTCCCATCATGCACTTGCACTCAGCCTTGTATCTAATTGTTACAATAACAATACAAGAGCTGGTATTGAGAATGTTCCTGTACCCATTAGCCTAATGTGTCCCTCAGGATTGACTGAAAAAGCTTACACAGTATTTCTTCAGCCAGTGAAATAGAATACAGAGTATGAGGATATCCACACATGCTCATAGAATGCTCACCACTGTATGAAATCACCCTTCTTGTTACGTACCAATAACTTTTCTGTATCCATATCGGACAGAAAAGAAATGTATCAGACCTGTGCCACGTGGACTAAAACCAGCGTCTGCCTTGTACGTCAACACCGCCATTAAGGCTGGCAGCAGTAAAAATGAATCTCATGAGTATGAATGAGGAAATGCAATTGTCTGAATGTTCTAGCGCACCAGCCAGTCACGCAGCATTCCAAGTTCCATCGAGCTCCCCTACCCAGAAGGCCGCTCTCTCTCTCTCTCTCCAACGGCCTGGATGGCCAGTGTATGAGATCACATCTCGCACTGCAGTGCAAAAGCAGAAGCAGAGCTGCTGGGAACTAGCTTGGAAGAAAACACTCAGAAAAGTCAGAACAACAATCTTCCTGAAATGAACATTCTTCCACACATGTGACTCAAAAAAAAAATAATCACTGTCCTCTACAGTCACGGGTATCTTTCTTATCTGCGATAAGGTTAGCGTACAAAATCAAACACCGGTTGCGTATTGCATTACATTACATTACATTTGGCTGACGCTTTTTAACCAAAGCGACTAACAACATGGTAAACAGTAAGTTTTAGAACAATTCTCACAATTTTAGGACAGTTTAAAAAAAAAAAAAAAAAAAACATTTAACACTTGGTGTTAAATGTCGGGCCCATATGCCAAAGGCCCTGACGCCTAGTTGGCCTCTCTAGTGAGTGAGTGGGCGAGCGTTGCAGTAACATGATCAGGAAATCACCGCGGCGTAGGGCGCTCACTAAACATTGAAACATGATCAAACAGCCACCCCCCGCTGCTGCGCGTGAATGTGGCCAAGTCCAGAGCCCCGGCACTGGCTCGCTCAATTCATGCTGCTCTCCAAGGCCTGCGACTGAAACTAGATTAAATCACAGCTTTGAAAACATAATGGGGTTGGCTTTTTCTTCAAAAGACCACAAAACAAAACACACTTTCTCAGAGAAAGTGATTTTATGCAACTCCTATTATCATTTGCATATGGGAGAGTCTTTGCATTCCTCAGGTTTGTACTTTTGTGAAATATCAGCATGAATTTACCGTCTTAATATGAGACTGTGTTAGGAATGTCAGCGTCATGCTTGAGAAAAGACACCATCGACGGACTCGATAACAATCCACAGGGAGATGTAGGTCTCACTGCTTACCAAGCTATCTGAAACACATATGGAACATACAGTGGGAGGTCAGGTCACAGTGCCAGGCATCCTCTAGCACTGGGAGAGACTGATGGGATCTGATGAACGTGGAGCATTCACTACCAGGAATGTTCACGTTCCTCAGTGTAGAGAAGGCAAGACGAGGGGGAAAAAAGAGGTGACGTGTTTTGATCTAAAATTACCAAGCTAACTATATTAAAGGCATGCAAAAAAAACCTTGCAACCAGCAAAAACAGGGGAAATAGATAAACGCTTGCTAGTGTGCGGATTGGTGTCTTCTGGTTATGTAGTTGGTTGTGTTGCAGCGTATGATGTAGTTGGTAGTAGCAGTGTTATGCTATTGAAAGCGTTTCCATTCCACTGGTTGGTTCATCCCAAACCACACTGAACCACCACCCTGAACTACCAGCAAGTGGGCAGGATAGCCATGTTTGAGGTGGGTATCGGTCATTTGCGACTATACACAATAAAAAGTAGTATTTGCAGTCAACCTATTTCGTCTATTAAGACATGCCTTAACCCTTAAAGGAGTACCGTCACACTGGTGTGACGGGAATGTTGAGAAATGAACGTTCTAAAGAATATCTGGGTTCATTGAATTCAACATAGAATTTTAGAACCTTCAATTGTTGCGGAACTTAGAACGTTCAAAAACCTACACCTTTAAGGGTTAAAAAGTGTCTTTCACTGCTTTAAAATGAGATAGTAAACATACTGGCTGGAGGGAAACAGCAGAGCCATTGTAATGTGGTCTACTCTTTTTGTTGCATAACTTCAGAAGTGAGATGCTGTTACATATTTTTGGAACAGGGCTGTCATGAGGCATTACTCTGAAAATACCTCAAACGGATCCCAGGGGGGGAAAAAAAAAAAATATTGAGGCCAAACTGCCACAATACCTTCAAAAGAAAAAGCCTGTTGATGACTCTCAGGATAATTAAAGATAGGCTATGTTAAGAGTTGTTTGCACACACCGACAGACTTGGAACAAAACAAAATTCCAACAGAAATTTGCCTTGAATCAAAAATAGACTGTGAATTGGTCTAGAGTCCTTTAAGGGAAGGCACCATGGGAAAAACTAGGAGACCATTAGTCTAACAAATATGGTAACATGGTACGGGCATTCACTGCATCATATGGTGTGTAGGCTATGCAAACAAAATGAGCACATCTGTCAGCTGGTCATTTGTGTATTCCGTCACATCTGGTGAGACAATAGAGCACATACAATCCCAAATGCCCATTCCAGCATCACATCACAGACATTGTGCAAGAGAAAAAGGAAGCAATAACTGCCGTGCTCAACCATTGTGTTATCTACTCCAGAAAAGAATGCACTCGGACCAAGTGGACAAGTTTGCCTGAACTCCGTGTTATTCAAAGCATTCAGTGCAGATTTCGACATCAGATGGGGACTCCCATGAGAGAGACACACAAAAGGCCAGACTTAGAGAGACCCATCTTCCACACAGGATTGTGGGCAACATCTGAAGTCCTCTAAGCATGGCGTTGGGTTGGATACACTCTGTTATTAAGGCTGGGATTGTGCGTGTGTGTGTGTGTGTGTGTGTGTGTGTGTGTGTGTAGGCAAATGAGTGAATGTGAGTGAAGTCACGGGGTAGACTCCACCCATTGCTATGTTGGACCTGTGTGTCACACTCTGTGGCCTGCTAGTTATCTGACTCAGCAGGGTGGAGATCTTGCTGCACCCCACAGCCTCCTCTGCAAACAGCACAGGATCCATTCATTTACAGATTTCCACTCCTGACCACATGACCAAACAGAGCTATTTAAGACGGTGTTGCTGTCTCAACAGAGCATCTGTGTGTTTACATTTAAAGTCATGTCCTGAAAAAAAAAACATCCATGTGCATATTCCCATTCAGATCACTGATAAAAACTACTTAACTATTACATACTTAAAACATTATGGCAGCTGAGCTCTCTACTCTCTAGTCTGTCGGTGAAACAAATGAATGCTGATGAAGGACTGGGCTGAATAGGCAGGGGCAACAGGAACAGGAGATGGTCAGATCTACTATGCTGGCTTGAAAGGCCACTTTATGTATGCTGACCATCAAAAGTTTCAGTTCATCGATGGTAATTCCCATTTGTTCCGCTTGCGCCCAGCACTTTGAGGGTATGTGGTTAGTTGCCAAGTTGGCTCAAGTCCAAAACAACTGTTAAAGGGTAAGAAAAACAGACTTCTCTGTTTTTATGCTGTTTATGTTGTAGATTTACTATCATTTCTCAGATAAGTATGGCATTATGGTAAATGATTTAATCTAAATCTTTACATTTGGTTTGGAACTTAATTGCGCAAGGAGCACGACCATAGCAGTAAATCAAAATCTTAAATTCTGCACCTTAAAAAGAAAGGGCCTACAGGACCTTGTCTCTTCCTTGCTTTTCTGCATAACTAATTCATTCTTTCATATCAATAATTTGACGTCATAATGTTCAGGCTCAGACCCATCCGATTAATGCAAAATCACAGGAATTGCACAACGCCACAACACTGTCAAAAACAAACACTGTGCAGGAAAAGCAAAGGGACCTCTAAGCACTCGAAGTCAAATGCTGTAGTTTTCCACCTCCACCTGATTGCTCTCCTCCAATTGTTTGCTTGAAGCGGATGAATTTTTCCTGCTGGCCGTGACCTCGTGACCCCACCCTTAATGTCCATCCCTGCCTCTCCTGGAATGGGCAGCGTGCAAGGACTGCAAGGACTCGGAACAGCAAGGAACTTCCTTATCAAGTTCCTCATTGTTTGCAGGTTAATTGCTCTTGATTGCATGTCGTGTGTCCAAGGCCAGGGAAGGCCTCTACTGGTAGTTCCCAGCCAGACCATAAGGAAAAGGGGGGGGGGTGGAAGATGGAAGTAGTTGTTGTGATAGTTGTCTACAAGTCAGACAAATTGCTCTTTATTAATCTTGGATATTTCCGTTTAACATCCGTATCTTCACTTATCGTCCAGCCCTCCATGGTCTTGGCCTTTCTGATGACAGGGCCAAGACCATGTCGACAGACTTCCTCAACAGGGGAAGACAAGAGAGAGGAGAGCAGAGTGGCACTTCCCACTGCTGAAAGGCCATATATTTTTTAATAGACCACTCCCTGTTGTTGGAGTGAAAACAACCGTGTCTCAGTGTTGGTGTCACAACCCCAGACTTCTCCGCTCCCACCTCTTCCACACCGGACTTAAATAGCAATTTAAGCTATTTTTCATTATTACACAAAAACGGCCACAGTCAAGACTCAAAACCACCAAGTATCAAGAATACTGAATAGGTAATTTTCATCAAATATCAAAACACTTTTCAGCAGCAGGTCGTGGGCCACTTCAGATGACTGACCCAGGGAAGGACCGGAGCACACAAATAACTTTTTCACACTTTAATGGTGCAAGTGACTAATGTTTCAATGTGCACAGCATCTTCCTCAGAGCCAATCAAAATACTTTTAACCAGCACATAACCTCCAATCTCTACCATAGCAACCTAGTAACAACCTGCTTGACATAAGAGTAAAGCACATTGCAGCACCAAGATCATGCATCTCACTCACCAACATTTATCCACTTTGACAATAAGCCAAGCAACATCCTTCTTATTACTACCGGTACTTGTAGAAAAGGCCTTGTTTATCTTGTTTATTGCATTTTGTTGTCTCTGTACTTGTACTCTGCACAATGACAATAAAGTTGAATCTAATCTTAAAAAAGGAAGCCATGTAAAAGGTAGCCACTTTGAACCGATATTAAGTTATTCTAAAGGATACATTTTTATGTATGTGCAAACAGATATGTTTTGCTCTAGACCATCAAATGGGTGGTGGTGGCATCGTGGCACAGGACAGAGAGCATGGCATGACCAACCCTCATTGAATGGACTGCAACAGTAATATTGGTTAAAGCATGCAACAGTGTTCAGTAACAGTAATGCCGTCATGTTTAATGTGATGCATAATAAAATAAAATAAAAATCACCTAAATGATTTAGAATAAACTCAGGATTAATGCATATTTGCACTGCACTCAAATGGCATAATTTCAAATCCCACTGAGTGCCTGGCCAGGCTAACCTGAACTTATTTAAAGGCTATAATGTGGCCATTTCAGGTTTCTCAAAAAGGGTTTGGCAATGTACACACCTACCATTAAGCCATGCTGCATAAAACAAGCAGTTGATTCCAAACAGCGCTGTGACAGCCATGCGATGTGAATCTAGTACTATTAATTTAAACGGTTACATCTGTCAGTCAGATGGCCGTTGGAATAGCAGAGTTATGCCCTGTGAAGTGAGAGATGGGCACTGAAGCAAACAATTTGAAAATAGCAAGACTTCCAAATGCCAGTTTTCTGGAACTTCTATCTTGGGCCAGCGGTATCTGGCTCATCCTAGCATAGAGTAATTGACTGGCTTCTCCAAGCTTACAGTGCTTTTACCAGCCAAGATTGTGCAGGAGACAAGAGCAAGACCTCCTGTCAGGGATCTATAACTTAAGTAAACCCCACCCTAAGATGGTTGTGGAACAAGCCCAGACTGTTAAAGCATGTTAAGACTGTAGTGCTTTCTGGGAAGGGATAATGCGTGCAGTAGAGACAACTGAAAATCCTTACAACATTTTAGTTTTCTTGGCACAAAGAAAACATACCCAACTAAATCTGCACAACATCACATAATAAATATCATTGTCAACCTTATCATTGTGATGTTGCTGATGCATTAAGAATTTTATGTTTGCTTTCATCATTAAACTCTACAGAAGAGAACGACGTCATAAAGGACATTAGAGTAAACAAACCACTCCCATATAACTGGGTAACGTGTTGTAACGGAATCAGCGAGAGCCATCCAGTCTCAAATCTCTTGTGGGAGTGAATGTTTCTTCAGCAAATATGCATTTGTGTGTGTCTTCCTTAGCAATGGAACGCTATTACACTGCACCATAAAACACTTATTGTCGTCTGATTCTTATTTGTGTTTACATGCGCACACACAACAATGAAACCCCCAGGACAGAGAGAGATAGAGAAACACAGAAACACACACTCAGAAACCTGACACAACTACTATTATGATCCTCAAGGTCCTGGGCATAATAAGGTCAGTTAAGCCACACAGGATTTGGTGCTAAAGGACTGGCATACAACTGCCATACAGAAGTGGACCCAAAGCACCGGCATGAGAAAACCTTAAGAGGCTCGCACTCAGTTACAGATATGAGCTGCCATTGACACCAGAAATAGCTTATCATATAGATCCAGAATGCATGAACATAAGATAACTAGAACAATGTGTTTTAAAACTGCCACTGTCTAATTAGGCCATTGATCTGTGCTTGCATTCTATCTGTTACTCTGGGATAGAACAGGGAACTGACCCTAACAGAGTCAGCACTTTCAGAGACATGCTGATCTGATCACTGCTGATCTTTGATTACAGCAGTGAGACAAATCCTACTTTTACACTAAGTGTGGAACCATACAGAAGCATTAATGCACTCCATTTATACACTCACAAACAAAACACAAACAACAAAAAAAAACACATTAAAACACTGACACCAATTTAACTTCTACTAAGTTTTCTGACTTACCAGCCACTCAAAATGGCTCAAGGACATATTTTCCAAGAACGAATAGATGAGCACACACACACACACACACCACACACACCACACTCCTTCACATCCTTGCCGAAGACATCCTGGCATCATCAGAAAGCAGATAAAAATAGCTTTCTGTTTGTTCTCGCCTGTGTGTAAGTATGGGCACTTTGACTCAGAGTCGGACTGTTTATGAAAGAACAGTGGAGGAACCGGGAGAACTGACTCACACAGAGCAGAGACCAACCAACACAGCGCTGGGCTGCCATGTCTAAGAGAGCGCAGAGCCTGTCTGTGCACATGCACACAAACCATACACACACGCACCACAACAACGCTTTGCTTTGCCACACTGCTGGTCATTATGTCACTGTCATTTATTCAGAACCAAGTGACATAGACAGACACATACTGTTAACTAACACAAACAGACCTACTGTAACTACCCATAAACCGATTACACACAGAGAATCACACACAACTCATGAATGTTCTTATGCAATGCCTATGTATTTTCCCTCTTTAAACTCTGTAGCCTAGCCAAGATAAGTATAGTTCTACTTCACAGAGCATACCAGGGGATCCATAATGAGTTAGGCTGCAGGACAACCCCTCTCCATTAGAGTTATCAGTCTAGCATTCAAATGGGTTGTGTCCGATGGTGCATATCAAATAAACAGATACAAATGGCACAGTCTGCCAACAGGGAACAGGCACATGGGAAAATACTAGTTGATGAACCAGTGTAGATTTCTGACCAGAAGAGCAGCATCATAGTCACAAAGCCATCGAACCTAAAGCCAGTTTTTTTCTATTATTGATTGAAAGGCATTGTTGTCTCGCTGCTCAAAGACAGGATTAAGTGATCTGTGCAGCCATTATAATAACACTATAGCATAGACCTCCAAACTCAGCATGACGGTTAAACAGGTAGTTTTGGATCTCTTCATTTAGCACTTAAACTAGGCCTATGAAATTTCACTTGGCTTTTTGGCCTTGCCTCAACATTGTCAATAATTGTCATAATTCAATTATAACCAAAATATGTTATACACGTCATTGGCAAAGCTGTGTTGCAACTCCCGGTCTTAACTTCAAATAAACCACCTTCCTGTTAAAAATATCAAATGTGCGTAAAGTGTAAGTTAAAATTCTGGGGACGAACTTGCTTTCTCATGAATAGCCAGTGGCGTTTTCATAGATGGGCCTATGACAATTTTGACAGTTTGATGCTTGTTCTGAGATATATGTGTTTGTTTTGCCTTACCATTACACCATGATGGCAACCCAAGCTATTGACAAAAACTATGAATTTCGACCTGGTAGTCCAATTGGCCAATTAGGTAAAATGGGCAGAAATCGCAATGACTACACTTTCGATGTGTAGCTAACTCGTTGGGTGTAACTCATAAACAGAAATAGCTTCAATCTCTCGATAAAATAAGCTTAGTTTGCGAAAAGTTAAATTCCATTTAACTAATTCTGACTAGAACAAAGTCATAGTCTGTCAACAGCGTTCCGCTGAATCTCTGCCTCTACCCGCTACAAAGTGACCAGAATGACAATGATTTAGAACGTCTTCCAAGAGATAGGCAACTAACAATGTATTCCTTCTGCGTTCTGTGGGTTTACTGCGGAGAATCAGCTATTTAGAAGTTCGAGGACGACTCCTTGAAAGTCTGGGAAGTTTGAGCAATAGAGGAGACACCCTTTTCAAACAGATTAGGCTACTTCTAACAGCCTTCTTGTGAATGACAAGCAAAGGTAACTTTCCGCAATAACTCCCGTCATTATTCAGTAGACCTACATCTTACCTGAGAGTAGGTCCAATACAATTAGTGTCGGTGCTTTCAATCTCCCGTAAAATTCGTTCATGTTCCGCAGCGGCTTCCACACTCGCCATCTTCCATGCCAAACTACACCTCTCGTTTGCGTCATATTAAAAGGTGAAGCCATATCTGCGGGTGACTTTTGTGGTGAAAAGTACACTTTATTTACTTCCGGGTTGTGCAAATACTGAAAATAAAAGTCCACAATATCAGACATAACAAGTCAACTCTTACAAAAACTATCTTCAAAAGATGTAAAGTTGTACTTTGGGAATCATGGGTTGTGACAAAGTTATTGAAAATAAATTAATGAACACATAGGCTAAAATAACTAAGCCTAAATTATCAGGTCCAAGTCACAGATAAATAAATTAATTAATCATTCAATAATAGCCTATATCCAGGGGGAAATATAGTATATAATATATTATAATATAATATCATCTAATAGGGCTAAAATCTAATCTGACCAAAGACATTCCAGGCTCAGTAACCCTTACAAACAAATAACTGTACTCTATCAAGTGTCAAAACAGCAGTTTTTGAGGAATCCCTTGCAGTATGCAAGAATGCAGTATTTTGGACATCAAAAAGTTGCACTGCACTGCATTACTGCAGAAATGCAATATTTTGGACATGAAACTGCAGTTATTTTTGTCAGGGAAGATATGTTTGCAGAGATCAATGCACCACTATTCAAAATCCAGCATAACGAAAAACAATTGGTTGATATGTTGCAGCAGTGGCATGTGGAGATAAGATGGAGAGGACAAATCAACTGTTACAGTCTTGGATTAGCACCGAAAGAATGGCAACTGGGGTGTAGGCTATTCCTTAATTGCACTCTAGACACAACCTAGACCCTAGATTAGAAGCTATGACATTTAACTAAATAAGTTTTGCTTCTTTACTCAACCCATGCCACGTTATATCCCTGCCCAATTGGCATCATCATGTCCCCCATCCCCCTTTAGGCTGTTGTGAACGCATTGATTACATGAACACATGGAACCATGGTAATATAGCCACACAAAGGCATACCAAAAAATGATTTTGCACAACCAAGTTTTTCAATTTTTTTTTTACTTTGACCATAATATCTGGACTATACCAATGCACAGATTTATGTTCATATGATTGTTTCAACCCTCAATGGATAGAATACCACACGGAAATGAGAAAAACAGTTTTATTAGACATTATTGTTTAAAAGAAAACATAGAAGCATATCACCCCATGTGTTTGTGAATTTATACATACATTTGAATGGCAACTCATTTGTTGACTCCATGGCTACAGCCTTGGTTTTAAATGCCGTTATTTACTCAATTTCAAATTAATTGAAATTAAGTACATGTCTGTATTATTTAGGCCTACCATTATTTGTTGTGTACAAAAGCACTGCCAGCCATCCTCCACTACCTGTCATCAAATAACGCCAGTGGTTGAAATATAGCCTGGGATTTTAGTAATTTTGGAAACCAACAGCAATGGGAGTGGTCACACAGATCCGCCACAGCAAAATTAGATGTGCTCTCAGATTCATCTGGTCCCCACGCTAATTATGACCGCGTAGTGTAGCGGTCATATAGGGGTTGTCAACGTTTTTTTTTTTCGTTTGGTCCCCAGGGGCCAAAATCCCATATTGGTCAGGCTCTATAAGGAGACGCGCACACACTCACACACATGCACGCATGCACACAGGCACACGCGCACACTACACACAGGCATATACAAGAACACATACGTTTCAAGAGTGGGGGATGGAGTAGGAGATGGAGACAAATTGACAAGTGTGATTTATTCTTGCGGAATGGATGTACAGGACTGGCATATTTTGTACCGCTATGCGGGACATCTAGTTTTATTTGGATGTCACAATTGATGGCCGACTAAATTTCATGTCACAAAGGAATTTTGGTTTACCTTATACAGTATTCAGAAGATCAGACCTTATTCTAGCATAATCTGCCACACAACTTCTTGTGCAGATCATGTTTTTCAATAGGACTATTGCAATGTTTTGCTGGCTGGCCTACCTGCTTGTGTAGTGAGACAATTACAGATTATTCAAAATGCTGTGGCACAGTCTTAAGTCTGCCAAAACAGACGCATGTAACTCATCTGATAGTTAGTCTTCATTGGCTTCCTATAGCAGAATGAAATTCATCCCTCACTGGCCTATAAGACACTTATTGGTTCACTTATTGGTTCTGTACTTTACTATTACTTTATTAATTTCATTATTCCAGCTCCAGTTCAAGAGGTCACAGTCAAGACTGTTTTCTTCTGTGATTCCTTGTTGTTGGTGGAATGATTTACCTAATGCTCTTAGTAATAGTTTTTTTTTGGGGGGGGATTAAAAACAAGCACGTAGGAATTAAGGGATTAGAAACAAGCACATGAATGATGCAGTATTATCTTACGCGGAGCATATATACTCAAGGATACATACAAAATTGATGGTGGATAAAAAAAAAAACATGTACAGCCAACTCACCTTTCTTGTAAACAAAGTTTTAAATGCAGTTGTCTACTCAGTTCCAAAGCATATGTTTAACCCTGTCACCATCATTCAGCGCAGCCATTGGTTGTGTGCACACAACTGTGGTTGGATCCTGCAGTGTTTTTGGTGATTTGGAAAAGGGCATCAATGGGATCCTCCTCAGACTAACCTGCAGAGCAAATTCAAATTTCAGGATTCATATGCCCTTAAACTATTCCATTCCAAAACATGTTAACAATCCATTATATTAACACATATCCATGCCTTGCATCCACAAGCATACATCGTCAGATTAAATAATGAATATTGTGACTTTCAAACATCTACAGCCTACATTTTCTCCTCCTCCTGCAGATAAAACTAAAGCCTTTTTACTTTTTTTGTACCCTTTTAACAAGTAACACAGCAACGTTGTGTAGCAATAGACTATTGAAACTTTGTTTTGCATGCATGGCAAAATATGGCAAGTAGAGTTTGCCTAGGCTACATCTGTCCTAACAAGCCTGCTGAACAGTCCCAACTCGCCTTAATGATGTCATCAAGCACACTGCTGTTACCAACCTCCGCGAAGACATGATAGGCTGACAGTAGTAGTCGCGGAACCGAACGAAGCAGTTGTGTAATAACAGCAGAACGACCAAGACGCTAAGCACCATCAGCACGAACGAGCAAAAACATGTCATAAAGTTGCCATTGAACTACTCGCACGAATATTTAGCCCTCCGAAACAATCAGGTAGGCAAAGTGTCGGTCATATTTGTGTGAGATAGGCTAAACAAGTGAAAGCTTGGTCAGTGGCTAGCCTAGTTCAGGAGGGTTTTGACACTTGCTTTCTGGGTGTCGATTGCAGGCTTCTCCTTCTCCTTCTGTTTCCTGTGTCTATTCCTATAATACGTCAAATTTGTAAACATCATCGTTAATTAAGCGATAGCCAGACAAAGAAGCTTTTAAATGCTGTGACAGTTTTAAGGTTAACAATTACCACTTAGCAACCAGGAAAACAACAGGAAGTAAAGTTACAATGTTGCTCCATACAGACCGCCAAGACAGATTGATGCCTTGTTATCAAAGGAGTTCAGATAGACCGTTGACTATGAACAGGCCTCACTGACAAACCTCTTATGTAATACGAAGCCTAAGGTTACCGGTAGCCTAATGCATTCGGCCATTAAATATTATTTACTCATCAAATTACTGTCGATGCCTTCATAAAATATGCGTTTAATAGTAAATGAATAATAGGCTACGTCAATTAAATCACTTAATAGCAGCGAGAAACTATTCCATCAATGTAAAATCCTTTCTGGTCAAAGTCTGTGTGTGTAGTGTCATGGGCAAAGGCCTCACCTAAGGTGCTGGAAATAGATCAGTGTGTGCCATATTTTCTAACTTTGCATTGTCATAGCTTCTTTATCTTAAATGCATTTATCTCCAACTCAAATCCTTGGATTGCTTTTTTTCTTTTTTTTTTAGATGTAACAATGGCCGATATGTATATATCTGATCCTGAATCTGACGACGGTCAAGGCAAACCAGAGGCCACCAAGGAGACACTCTTTGGAAACACATTGAAAATACCTAGTCACCAGCCTCCTGGTACGCTATCGCCTTTTTACATAAATGTATTGGTTGATGTCTTTCCTGTGTCTGTAAGGCAACACATAAGCTTGGATGTTTATGATCTACATTTAGTGGTGCTGCGTGGTGTAGAGCTGTGAGTGTGTGCATACAATTTTGAATCAACTGTAATTTGTGGATTGACTCCCTTTTTCACTCTCCATGCATACAATTGTGTGCATGTCATTTGGAGGCTATTCTGACCACTACCAGACCGGATGAAGTCACAGTTAAAGTTGTGACATACTTGAGACACTTTCACTTTCCACTAGAAGCAACAATACTGTACATGATAACATATTCAAATCATGGCTCTGCCAACTTTTTTGCTATGTTCAGTCATGTTTTACTCTGAGATCACTTTAACTGTATCTTAACTGTCACTGCAAATGCATAATATTCATAAATAATGTATGTCAGTATGCTGTAAACACATCCCATGTTTTAGCCTACTGTAATTTGTTCGTATTATGAGCCCTTATTAAAGGATTCAGGGACAAAGCGTTGTGCTAATACTTTTAACTTTCAACAATTCAGCACTTTACATGGTGTTGATTTATGTCACATTAACATGAACATTTGACTGCCAAAAATATGTACTGGTGATCTTAACATCTAGTTATTTGTCAGGGGAGATACATAATATTAGGTTGATGTTCTCACCATCCTGTTTCTTGCTCTAATGGATTGGTAAAGATTAGCACTGGGAAACCCTCCATAGAATTGTGTAAATAATAGTTTAATAGTAATAATTTACACAATTACAGCTTACATGACTGGGCCTTTAGATGGCCAAAAGAAATAGGGCAAAATACTGTGGACATACTGTAGTATTTGATGGGCTTATTGTATAGCCTTCACCTTCAGTACGGTCTCCCTTTATACAAAAAAAAAAGTGTTTGAACTGCCAGTCACAGATTTTGTGGTGTAAAGTGCACTGAGTTCGGCTCACCCAAAGAGCCAGTTGAAACTTTCTTTGCTACAGAGTACAATAGCAGAGTATACTACACTTTACAGCATGAATACATACTGTTTCTCACAGACTGTTTTGCCCTCTCTCCCCCCACAGGGAAACTGTCGTCAAGGCACAGAGTTAACTCTGAAGACCAGACCTGTAGAAGGGCCGAGAGCCACCCCCAGGACAGTGAGCACGGAGAGAATGACTTCTTTAGTGACGCGCCGTTTCGGACTCGATCGCGCTCCGCTCCCCCTGCACTCTGGGCTGCCAAGAAGTACGGCCAGCAGCTGAGGAGGATGAGCGATGAGTTTGACTCCATGCTAGACCAAAGGGTAATGTTTTGCCTTAAAAAAAAAAAAACAGGTTAAAGCTGCAGTTGGCAAGTCTGACAGATTGAGGGGACTTAGCCAAAATTTTGAATGTTTACAACTCTCATGCCCCTCCCCCCACTACCACCGAGCACCCTCTCATCGAGTTCGTGCTAGTCAGTGCGCACCAGACTGTGATTGACAATCAGATCTCACACAGCCCTGCTCTGATTGGACCAGAAGAACCGGGAGCTGTGGATTTTTGCAAAACAAATAACAGGCTCTAGGTGGAGGTAGAAGTGCGGGTTTTTTTCTAAAACCGGCTGATTTATGCTGTTCTGTCGGAGTATAGTGAATATGATCAAAAAAAATCTTGCCAACTGCAGCTTTAAAGAAAATGTGATTTAAAAAATGAAAGCTGAGTTTGTCCAGTATGTGCTCTGAAAATATTCAAAAAGATACTTTACCTAGGCTATTGTGAATAAGGGCACAAACAACAGAAGTTTAAGTGTGTTAGGGGCGGTGGTCGCGTAGTGGCTAAGGAGCTGGGCAAGCATGCAGTAGCCTGAAAACTTGTGGGTTCAACACCCGGCTCATTGTGCCCTTGAGTCCTGAGTTGCTCTAGGGTAATATAATTGTCATATGTAAGTCGCTTTGAATAAAAAGCGTCTACTAAATGAATAAATGTAAATGTGGCCTTTTAAAGTTGTGATTCTGTTACACTTAAACTGAACAGAGACTTGATTAATGTAATTAGTAACACCTGTGCTTGCCCCACTATTTCATGTCAAAATGACCACTGTGAAAAAGATTTGCAGGGACACAAACAACAGAAGTTTAAGTGTAGCCTTTTATCTTGCAGGGAATGAGGCGAGTGGCGAGCGCAGGCACAACCCGGCAAATGCGAACATCCCGCAGCTGGTTTGCCTCCCTCTTTAGCCACAGGGAGACCGACGGAGACGCAGGCACAGGCTTCACGGCCTCAGACACCCGCACCGCTGAATAAGGACGACAGTCGCCATGGCCGGAGGGGGAGAGGAAGAGTCGGAGGGGAACGGATGCACTGAGACCTCCAGAGGTCGGCTAAACACCATCTCCCATAAGGCATTTCACCACACCATCTCCCATAAGGCATTTCACCCCACCATCTCCCATAAGGCATTTCACCCCACCATTCAGACTGACCCGACATCTGGAAGCGTATCTTTGACTAAATGCATGTTCTATGCAGATAAGGACAGATTGAGGCATTGACAAGATCTTGTCCGGCAACAATCTGTTGGGAGGGGTTGGAGATATGAGGATTTTAGAAGCTGCTTCTTTTACTACGTAAGTATGGCGGAAAAGTTGATGAATCTTTTTATTTGGAAGCAAACTATGCGTGGACCAGGAGAACTGCAAGGGATCATTCGATCTGATGTCGATGTATAAGACTACAATCATTTGGCCAGTTCACATTTGACTTGGAATCACAATCTGAATTGTCTGTTCTATAAGTGCCTATACTGAGCAATCTTTCACAGCAATGGGGAAAACCACTAAAACGACAACCTGTGGTATATGGCAAAATCAGCTCCAAATATACACAGGCTACATACTGTACTTATTTACACCAAGTTTTATTGTTTTTGAATGAAAATCCTGAGAGCACTTTGACCCAATGGTATGACTTAATGTGTCCATTAAGCCAGTGCATTTTTTGGAAGACAGTTCTAGAAGGATAGGTGAAATTTCTGCAGATTATTAGATAACAGTTGCAACAAACAAAATGTGAACATTACATTTTCTATTCATTTTGCAACTTATTTTATTGATAATAATATGATTTTTCATGGAAAACATAACATTTTGTGAGTGATTCAAAACAGTTGAAAAGTAGTAGTGTATATTATACTGACCGAGTTTGGTTGGAGTGGTTTTTTTTCATTGTGAAACTTTGCCATTGGCTCTGGAGCTCTTTTGTTTACTTGCACACTTTTCTTACCATAATATTTTCTCATATTCACAATACCCACTAAACATAGAAACTACTTTTGTGAATCAGAATGCTGAGGTTTATTCTGAATTGCACTGTTAAGGGGCTTGAGGGTCATGTACTATATTTCTTATATAGTACATTTTTCTATATTTTAATAATATTAATTGAAAATAAGGTGAATGATCACAAAACGGGATGACAAACCATGGCACAGATTATATATTTAACACATTAGTTTTAGCATCATTTTTTTTTTCTGTGTATATTTTTTGCCTTTATTGGGGTAGAACAGTAAAGAGACTGACAGAAAGGGAGTTGGAGAGAGAGATGGGGTGGGATCGGGAAATGACCTGTGACAGGCTCGAACCCAACCCCCTGTGGGCACTCAGACCCAATTGTGGTACGGGCGTTGTAGTCAGTTGCACCACAGCTCCACCCAGGAGCATTATTTTTAATTAGGTTATCTACATATGGTCTTACCCCTACCCTCAGATTGTGAGTAAGAAGAATAGGGTTCGGTAAAACCAACTGGAGGATTGTACCTTTTCTATTTGCTGTGTCAGTGCCAGTTTCTTTTTCACTACAGGCACACAACATTATGGATTAAAAGTGTATGATGCCTTTGTCACATTAAAAGATGCCTTTTCGAACAAACTACATTCACACCAAATGCCTTAATGGCTGTGTGGTTTGAGAGCACCTGAGCAGGAATAGCAAGCCATTCAAAGGGCCATCTCAGTAGAACTCTCAGAAAATCTCAGACATTACTTGAAACACTCTTTATATATACTCTATTATGTTTCAGTGGGGAATGTTTAGTCTGTTTTGTGCACTTACTTTTATGTTTTTGAAATGTGCAACAACTGTTAATATGCATTATAATGTTTTGAAACAATTGTTGGCCTCTTGTAAAATAAACAAATTACATGAAATGAAAAGCATTAAAGGTTTTGCATCTTTTTTTTTACTTCTGTTTATTGATTTTTCAAGTTAACAAAACAGTGAGGTCTGAATGCATACTGTTACAAATGTATATATACATACATACATAAATACATATGTACATACATGTTGGTTTTGGATCATTTTATAAATAAATGTAGTTTTACATTATTAAACACTGACAGCACAAATTGTGAACTGTAAGACATGGGCAGCATTGTTAAAGAACACTAATTCAGTGTGATGGATGAAATTCTATTAATTTCGTGCATTACATAGTCAGGTCACGCCTCCCAAGTTGGGCAGAAACAGTGAATTTTTTTATCAGTCGCATACGACATGGGCACTCACACTGCGTTTCGTTCAGATGCATGTGTTGTGCTCACATTAACTGATTCATGGGTAAATTCGCAGTCTGTTTGGCTTTGTATTATTGGTAGTATGATCAGATTACTAGATTGTAAATACATTATAAGACATAGTGGTTTGAGTGCAGTTTTTGACATTAAATCTGGATTCTGACTTCAGAGGATGTTTGTTGCCTGTGTGACTACGCTACAGATGTGGGGTCCCAACAGTACCTCTGCCCACAGTCCAAGCCAGTCAGTTTGTCCATGTCCTCCTGACTGAGTTCAAAGTCAAACAGCTGCCCATTCTTCTGCACCCTACTGGCATTGCATGATTTGGGCAGCACAGGTATGCCTTGCTGTACTGCCCACCTTAGCAGCACCTGAGCGACCGTCCTCCCGCACCCTTTGGCCACCTCCAGCACCGCAGGGTCTGAGAGAAGTGCCCCTGTGCCCAGCGAAGAGTAGGCCTCGAAGCACACACCCCTTTGGGCACAGAGGGCCCTCAGTTCAGTCTGGACGAGTCTGGGATGGAACTCGACCTGGAGGACGGCAGGAGGCACCTTGCAGCTCGCCAGCACCTCCTCAAGGTGACGCACGGTGTAGTTCGACACCCCTATGGCCCGGAACTTTCCGCGGCTATGGAATTCCTCCAGGGCCGTCCAACTCTGGGCACGGTTGGCACTGTTCTGAGGGTCCTCGACACGTAGACCCTGTGTGCCAGGCCAGTGCACCAAGAACAAGTCGATGTACTCCAGTCCCAGCTGATCCAGGCTCTGCTGGCAGGCTGCGGGTGCCATGGGGCCTTGGTCCCGAGGCCCCAGCTTACTCGTGACGAAAATGTCAGCACGCAGAAGCCCATGCTTTGGCAACAGTTCACGGAGTGCCTGTCCTATCTCCACTTCGTTGCGGTAGACAGCAGCTGTGTCAAAGTGACGATAACCTGCAGCAAGAGCGGCATCCACAGTCAGCAT
This sequence comes from Alosa sapidissima, assembly GCF_018492685.1. Lineage (NCBI taxonomy): Eukaryota > Metazoa > Chordata > Actinopteri > Clupeiformes > Clupeidae > Alosa > Alosa sapidissima. Next base: position 12,444,065 of record NC_055974.1, read on the forward strand.
TATGTTCTCCAGGCCACGCAGCTTATAGGTGCCCAGGCCTACAAGTGGCATCCGGGAACCTGTATTCAGCAAAACTGAATGCTGAGGGTCAGACATCTGTGAGCAAAACGGAAATTAAGCAGAATATAAAATCGATTTTTTATGTATGTGTAGTTCAAAGCAGGCCTAGTATTAGCCAACAAAGGTTATACAGTCAAATAAGTAATATCTTACCAAACAAAATAAAGAGGAGTCATACATAATCCTAACCCTAGCATTTTTCACCATGAGATTAAGCAGACAATATTTCTAACAAACTGCCACCCTACGCTTCTCTAACCAAACTGTCAGGTAAGTTAATGTCGAGTAGGCTTAGGTCCTCTTTGCCATGCTATTCTGACGTTACCCTCGATTGTTTTAATAATTAAGTCCAGTACGTTTATGTTGCTCCTCTCACACGCTTGCAGTTGTCATTTCTTTAAACTTACTTTGAATTCGTGTTGCACGCTACGGACTCATACTGCATCATGTGTGAATTTCTGAAGTCATGTGACACCTTCAGGGTGGGTGAGATTGAACCAGAGACTAACCAATCCTAACACGAAGCCAGCACAGAGCGTGCTACTGATTGGATATAATTTCAACCAATGCAATTTATGGAAAGAGACGGGGAGGCGGGAAGTAAGTTTGTGTTTTTTTTTCTGAAAAGAATAAATGTAACTAATGTGGTTTGTTAATGTCGCTATTTGCAATTGATATATAAGTTACATTAATTGTCCTGAACTTTGAATAACATTATTACATAGTGAAGACTACTTCGGTAATATGCTGGATGTTTTCTATGTAAAGTTAGATCTAACGTTACAGTTACAGATGTAGATTCAAATTGAACAGTTAATGTTAGGCAGTCTTTTTAGAAGATAACCCTTATTAGACATTCTCTGATATAACTTTATACTGTAATGACATGCTAGCTGAGGTAAACTGTAAGGTAACATTACTAAACTTGAAGTAGGCCAGACCAGAGCTTAAAGGTACCTTATACTGCTCTGGGCCAGACTAGATTTTATCAGAGACGTTATATAGGAGAAATGACTGATTTTATGTAGATTTGTGTAGATGGACTAATGCTACAGTAGATATAGTTAATTATTGGTATAGCATGAATGTTAGATTAGACAAACTCATTGACTGACTTAACTATCGGCATGTTGTATCCCAAAAGTTTGAAACTATTCATGGCTTTTTGTTTTAGTGTGTGCATGGGCACACAAACCTCATTACTGACATCACAGGGTTTTCAACATGTCAGCAATATAATCACAAATAGAGCTTAGGCTGTTTAACTGTTAAATGTCAAAAAGTGAGACATATTTAAGCCTCAGTTTAGCATGTTAGTCAGCCCAAGTAGCTTTGCAAAGACATTCAGTTAGGTGACTTATCAGTAGGCCTATGCTTATCAAAACTACTTATAGTATTTTCAATAATATTACATTACATTACATTACATTACATTTGGCTGACGCTTTTTAACCAAAGCGACTAACAACATGGTAAACAGTAAGTTTTAGAACAATTCTCACAATTTTAGGACAGTTTAAAAAACATTAGAGTACAGTAAGAATAAGTGCGTCGGTGAGTGCTGTTTTTAGCAGTTACTTGTCAGTTTAAAACGGCTGGTGAGTGCTAGGATCAGTAAGACTTGTTGTAAGTGTTGCTATGAGAGTAGATGTTCTCTAAAGAGCTATGTAAGTAGAATGTTTCCTTGTCTGATTGCTGTGGTTTTCCATGTATAGCAATAGCATCATGCCAGTACAGGCCTTCTCGTTCCCGGTCCCGGAGATCAGGTTCTTTCAGGCTGGTCAACACATCTTCAAGTTCAAGATCACTTGCGGTGGCAACTATAGGCAAGGAAGCTAGAGGGCATGTTGTCTGTTTGTTGGTTGGTGGGATGACTGAGGTTTAATTCTATGTGTTTTGCATTTTCTCATAGTGGTGAGGACATGACGTATGATGTTTTATGGTTTTGAAATGTGTAACAACTGTTAATATGCATTATAATGTTTTGAAACCATTGTTGGTCTCTTGTAAAATAAACAAATTACATGAAATGAAAAGCATTAAAGGTTTTGCATCTTTTTTTTTTTACTTCTGTTTATTGATTTTTCAAGTTAACAAAACAGTGAGGTCTGAATGCATACTGTTACAAATGTATATATACATACATACATACATGTTGGTATTGGATCATTTTATAAATCAATGTAGTTTTACATTATTAAACACTGACAGCACAAATTGTTAACTGTAAGACATGGGCAGCATTGTTAAAGAACACTAATTCAGTGTGATGGATGAAATTCTATTAATTTCGTGCATTAGATAGTCAGGTCACGCCTCCCAAGTCGGGCAGAAACAGTGCATGTTTTTATCAGTCGCATACGACATGGGCACTCACACTGCGTTTCATTCAGACGCGTGTGTTGTGCTCACATTAACTGATTCATGGGTAAAATCGCACAGTCTGTTTGGCTTTGTATTGATAGTATGATCAAATTACCAGATTGTAAAGACATTATAAGACAGCTATAGTGGTTTGAGTGCAGTTTTTGACATTAAATCTGGATTCTGACTACAGAGGATGTTTGATGCCTGTGTGACTACGCTACAGATGTGGGGTCCAAATCGTACCTCTGCCCACAGTCCAAGCCAGTCAGTTTGTCCATGTCCTCCTGACTGAGTTCAAAGTCAAACAGCTGCCCATTCTCCCGCACCCTACTGGCATTGCATGATTTGGGCAGCACAGGTATGCCTTGCTGTACTGCCCACCTTAGCAGCACCTGAGCGACCGTCCTCCCGCACCCTTTGGCCACCTCCAGCACAGCAGGGTCTGAGAGAAGTGCCCCTGAGCCCAGCGAAGAGAATGCCTCGAAGCACACACCCCTTTGGGCACAGAGGGCCCTCAGTTCAGTCTGGATGAGTCTGGGATGGAACTCGACCTGGAGGACGGCAGGAGGCACCTTGCAGCTCGCCAGCACCTCCTCAAGGTGACGCACGGTGTAGTTCGACACCCCTATGGCCCGGAACTTTCCGCGGCTATGGAATTCCTCCAGGGCCGTCCAACTCTGGGCACGGTTGGCACTGTTCTGAGGGTCCTCGACACGTAGACCCTCTGTGCCAGGCTCGTGCACCAAGAACAAGTCGATGTACTCCAGTCCCAGCTGATCCAGGCTCTGCTGGCAGGCTGCAGGTGCCATGGGGCCTTGGTCCCGAGGCCCCAGCTTACTTGTGACGAAAATGTCAGCACGCAGAAGCCCATGCTTTGGCAGCAGTTCACGGAGTGCCTGTCCTATCTCCACTTCGTTGCTGTACACAGCAGCGGTGTCAAAGTGACGATAACCTGCAGCAAGGGCGGCATCCACAGTCAGCATTATGTTCTCCAGGCCACGCAGCTCATAGGTGCCCAGGCCTACAAGTGGCATCCAGGAACCTGTATTCAGCAAAACTGAATGCTGAGGGTCAGACATCTGTGAGCAAAAAGTAGATTAAGCAGAATATAAAATCGATTTTTTTTGTATGTGTAGTTCAAAGCAGGCCTAGTATTAGCCAACAAAGGTTATACAGTCAAATAAGTAATATCTTACCAAACAAAATAAATACCAAGAGGAGTCATAAATAATCCCGACCCATTCTTCACCATGAGACTAGACAGACAATATTTCTAACAAACTGCCACCCTACGCTTCTCTAACCAAACTGTCGGGTGAGTTCAAAGGTCGAGTAGGCTCTGGTCCTCTTTGCCATGCTATTCTGACGTTACCCTCCACTGTTTTAATAGTTAAGTCCAGTACATTTATGTTCCTCATCTCGCAAGCTTGCAGTTGTCATTTCTTTCAACTTACTTTGAATTTGTGTTGCACGCTACGGACTCCTACAGTAAAAGAAAGCTCCTACTGCATCATGTGTACATTTCTGAAGTTATGTAACACCTTCAGGGTTGGTGGGATTGAACCTGAGACTAACCAATCCTAACACGAAGTCAGCACAGAGCGTTCTACTGATTGGATATAATTTCAACCAATGCAATTTATGGATAGAGACAGGGAGGCGGGAAGTAAATTTGTGTTTTCATTTCTGAAAATAATAAATAAATGTAGCTAATGTGGTTTGTTAATGTCGCTATTGCAATTGATATATAAGTTACATTAATTATCCTGAACTTTGAAAAACATTATTACATAGTGAAGAATACTTCGGTAATATTGTGGATGTTTTCTACTTTGTAAAGTTTGATGTAACGTTACAGTTAGCTGCTAGCACCACAGCTGAAGATTCAATTTTAACAGCTAATGTTAGGCAGTCTCTTTGGAAGATATAACATTATACTGTTATGACATGCGAGCTGAGGTAAACTGTAAGGTAACGTTACTAAACTTGAAGTAGGCCAGACTAGTTTTTATCATTTTACCACTTTATATAGGAGAAATTACTGATTTTATGTAGATTTGTGTAGATGGACTAATACTAGATATAGCAGCTAGCTAATTATTGGTAGCAGCTATAGCATGAATGTTAGATTAGACAAACACATTGATTGACTTAGCTAACAGCATATTGTATCCCAAAAGTTTTAAACTATTCATGGCTTTTTATTTTAGTGTGTGTATGGGCACATAACCTCATTACTGACATCACAGGGTTTTCAACATGTCAGCAATATAATCACAAATGTTTAGGCTGTTTAACTGTTACATTTAAATGTTAAATGTCAAAAAGTGAGACATTTAACACGTAGGCCTCATTTTAGCATGTCACCCAGCCCAAATAGCTTTGCAAAGACATTCAGTTAGGTAATGACTTATCAGTAGGCCTATGCTTATCAAAACTACTTATAGTATTTTCAATAATATGTAAGTAGAATGTTTCCTTGTCTGATTGCTGTGGTTTTCCATGTATAGCAATAGCATCATGCCAGTACAGGCCTTCTCGTTCCCGGTCCCGGAGATCAGGTTCTTTCAGGCTGGTCGACACATCTTCAAGTTCAAGATCACTTGCGGTGGCAACTATAGGCAAGGAAGCTAGAGGGCATGTTGTCTGTTTGTTGGTTGGAGGGATGACTGAGGTTTAATTCTATGTGTTTTGCATTTTCTCATAGTGGTGAGGACATGATGTATGATGATTTTGTTAATGAGGAGCTAGAGGTGAGGTATTGATGAACAGGGATATGCTATCCTCAAACCAGACATGAAGCCACACAATACGAAGTGAACAGTTGGCACTCTCACATAATTTCTTTAACCGCTTGCTTTAAACATTTCATGACTGTTTTATAGGATGCCATTCGCATTGTTCTTGCCGGTTTGGATACCCTTCAACCATTTGCAACGAAACACTTCAACATCTTTCCCTGTAAGGATAGGAGTGGTATTCTGAGATGATAACTATTAACTACATGAAAGAGATTAACTGAGTTAGAGATTCAACATACTCTGTACTTGCTACCACCTTTAATTGGTGTGCAGTTTTGTTTCTGTCCAAGTGTGCAAGGATCTTCTCAGTATGATCATGCCTGTGGTTGTGACTGTGGTTTCCTCTGGACAAAATAAAAAGGTGTGATCATTTTATTAAACAGACAAGTGCAGGTGGGAGCGTGTGTCGAATCTGCGTTTTGAACTGAATGGGGTGAAGCTGTCTCCGTACCCCCACCTTATCACGCTGTACGTGGAGCCCCGCATCCACAGCCTTGCACACGCAGGTGGGCAGCAGCAGCTTCTGTCTTGTTCTCCACCCTCAGTAGTAGAGTACTCAGTAAACAGTCACATCTGTCAGTCATGTGATGGTTATTTTCTGTTTTACCAAGCAGGCAAGCAAACAGAGGACTGGGATGTCACTGTAAGGTTTTCCTGTTTTCCCTGTTTTGAAACAATAGTTATCTATATTTTTCTATATTCTAACTGTGTGCAATAACATATTATGAGAAAATTGTGCTGCAGCTAAATGTTCTTTGTTGTTATGTGCATTTTGGTGCTGCTCTGCCCGATAGGTGTCCAAACAGGATGCTTCTTCACGCCCCTCTAGCCCTGGCAGACCAAGAAAACGTAGTAAGAAGGAACAGCCACCAGAGAGCACCCTTCGTCAACCCATCAAGGATGCATACAGCCAACAAGGCGGTCATCAGTGTGTACCATTTGCACTTGTGTGTGTGTGTGTATGTGTGAGTGTGTGTGTTTGTGTTGTGGAGTGTGTGTGTTTGTGTTGTTTTATTCTCACCTTGTGTGTGAGCATTACCTGTTCAGTGTTCGAGTTTCAGTCCAGTAGTCTGGGTCTCTGTCACGTGACCCTGTCATGAACCAGACTGACTGAGCCTCTGGGCATCATCTCAGTCTCCTTGTCATTCACCCACTGGGCTGCACATAATTATTTAGTTCCTAGAACTAAAATGCCTAGATAGTTCTTGCACACCTCCACTCAGGCAAGGAGACAAGGCAGCGCTCGCTTCTGATGCAGACACTCGGACCACTTTGGCCCAGTGGTTTACACTGCATCCGAAGAGAGTTTCCCACCCTCTAAAATAGGGCCTTTCCACACATAGTGTTTTGTGAGTGTGTTTCTGGGAGTTGTGGCTCTCATGCTGTGGGGATTGCTGACTTGTCCCTACTGGGCCTGTTGTTTTCTTGTTAAATGTGCTGGAAATGGCAACAGAAATGGGACGTGTCAGGTTGGAGCCGACAAATCAAGACACCTCTCTCCTCTTCCCCCCTTTTTTATGCGCTTGTTCCTCTGTCTTGAAATGTTCTCTCTGCCTTTCCTGTGTAAAGCACAGTCATGCTTCCAAAGCAATTAATGAGCACGCAATTTAACACAGACAAATCCTGACTCATAATAGCTGTGGGGACAAAAATAATTCCACTAAAATAGTACATCTCTCTTCGTCTTTCTCAGGGACTCTCCAGAGCTGACTGATGGGGCAGAAGCAATAGAGTGTGACAGTCGGGTAAGGTCTTGTCTGCGTCTCGGTTCTACATCATGCTTTATTGGCGCTGCAGGGCGCCTAAACTGACAGATTAGCCCAGTAAGGCGCAATAACTGGCATGATTATGTTAATTATAGCAGCAGATTAAAAATAAAGCTGAGAAAGATTTATATATTTTTAGAGAGCCTGATTTGCCGCACATGTTCAAATGTGCAGAAGTACGTGTGTCACTCATCGACTTTCTCTATCTCTCTCTCTCTCTTTGTCTGTCTGTCTCTCTCTCTCTCATCCACCCTCCCATGCACACCTTTCTGCCTTTCCAAACTTTCCACAAATGTCTTGCAGTGTCATATATACACTACTGGTCAAAAGTTTGGGGTCAGTCAGAAATTTCCTTTCCACTCCATTAAAGACAGAATACCAGCTGAGATCAGTTGCATTGTTTTTTTATCAAATATATATACACACATACATACATATATATATACATATACTGTATGCTATTATATATACAGTTTATACATTACATTATTGTTATGATTTTTTTCATTGCATAGTAGTCTTACTTTCTATGTCTACCTGTCTATCTGTCAGGTTAATGCTGGATTAGAAGAGTGCCTGAACAGCATGCAAGATGAAAACCTTGCAAAAGGTATGGAAACACTGATCAGACATTTTTATTTCAATTTTCAGTTTAATGTTTGCGTTTGCTGTATCTGTAAACTTGTCACTTGTCACTCATTACTCACGAATCACACACAAATCTCATTACAGAGCTGCCACATGATTCAGAAGAGGAGACTGCACCAGATGAACCTGAACAAGAATCACTAGAGGAGGAGAAGCCCGGACTCCTGACTCGGCTGGCCAGGTATAGGCCTCACTGGGCACTCCCTTTGTCCCTGGTCTTGTGGGCAGGAACATGGGATCCACATCTTGGGTAAAAGTGAGATGTTATGTTAATTAAAGGAGAATCCCAGTGATTTTCAACATAGATCTTGAGGTCACTGAGTGCTGTTGGTACGGAAAAAACAAAAACAATCGGTTCTACCTAGCTCGAGTTGCTGCAGCCAACAGCTAGAGCCGCCAGGCAGCTACTGTACAGTGCTACACTCTGGGGGCATAAGCATAGTCTTGTGGGCTTGGAAAGTGGGATTCACATCTTAGGTAGAAATTAGTTCAGTTTAGTATTAGTTAAAGGAGAATTCCGATGTGATTTTGACCTAAAGTGTGTTGAAACATGATACCGAGTGTGAACGTATGTCTCATAGCTCACCTCGGCTTGTCCGCTCGTCCCCTGCACTAAGAAATCTGGCGCTAGTTAGCCAATGCTACCAACGGTTTTTCGTTGCGGTGCCTTGGGCATCGGCCTAGCCATGCAAATAAATCACTGTTTTACACCATTTACGAGGCTCAAAGTAGCTCCATACTTCATTGGTAGACTTCCGAGGGCCTTGACATTTAAAACGAGACATTGAGAACTTTGAAAAAGCACTGGTAGTTTATTTACAAGACGATTTATACAAACTGATTTATTTGCATGGCTAGGCCGAAGCCCGAGGCACCGCAACAAAACACTGTTGGTAGTATTGGCTAGTGCCAGATTTCTGAGTGCAGGGGACAAGCCAAGGTGAGCTATGAGACATACGTTCACACTTGGTATCATGTTTCAACATACTTTAGGTCAATATCACACCGGAATTCTCCTTTAAGGTGTGAAATGAAGGTCTGACGTTAGACTTTTTTTCTCTCTTTTTACCTACAGGGCAACATTTCCCCTTTCACTTTTCTTCAAAAGATGATTGGCACTGGCCCTAGGATTGTGCATTTACAAGTTGTTTGGACATACCTTTACATGCCAGTCTGAGATCCACATTTTGTTAATGTAAAAGGAAATATTACTTTTGAGATGTTTAGGATTGGTCGACAAAACATTGTGCATTGTGCCTTTAGATGATACTTAGTCTGGAATTTGTGCTTTGTTGTTATTGATTTGTATATGTTTTTATGGTAATAAACAGTTCATATGGGCCAAACTTCAGTCGTTTTTTCCTCAACCTGGTAGTAAAATCTACATCTTAGATAAAGGTGTGTGTAGAGGAGATGATACAAGTGTGTTTATGTATGAAGACATTTAAGACGCATGGTGCCAGCTCTTATTATGGATTTCTCTCAAAGTGGTTACCTTGTCACTTTAGTGTATTCATGCAGATGACTTCCTCATACCATCTTTACTAATGCTTTTCATTCTCCCACATTCAGCCATCGGCAGTTATGAAACAGACTCTAAATGTCAATTAATGGCTGACGGTTCTGTGTCATTGCATAATTGTTCCAGGTAACCATCATAAAGATACATGTAATCGCCATTTAAATTGTTTCCGTTTAGTGATGCGCCGATCCAACATGTTAAGTTCCGATACCGCCACGTGGACTTTGGCGTAGGCTGATGTCAAGTACTGATCAGATGTCAGTGCTGCCCGTCGGGGTCCTGTTCGCCCTGTCGGGACTTATTTACTGATAATTATTGGTGGACAATACATTATCCCTTACTCAACACCGAGTAGCTGTAGAACTTGTTGGTGTAGCAGTTGCAAAATACCGATACCCGATCCAGCTATTTGTGTCGGTATCGGATCGATATCTAATCATATTTTCAGTGTTTACACACTGTCCTATAACTAACTATATATGAAATGGAACATGTGGTAAATGCACCTATACTGCAGTTGCTTCTTTCTTTGTTTCTCTTTCAGTGTTCATTGTCTTCCCTCTCTTCAAATCCCCCCTCTTTTGTGCACTTCTCTTGAGCCAGTTGGAAACAGATCCACTCCTCTAAAACCTAGATAAGGACAATTTAAAGAGTCGTTCAAGGGCTGTTCACAAGAACGAGGACTATTATGATAACAGCAAAAAGTATCGCTCTAGCTAATATGAATGACAACGTCCACACCTTAACTATAATGACGACGATATGAAGAACAATATCGTTGGGGATCACTTTCAGAGCGCTAAAAATCTTGACAGCCAATCAGAATCCATAAAATTTTAGACATCACATTCATCAACATGAGAGACTTTCCTTATCGTTGGTCAGTGTGAACGCTCATATTGTTATAGTTACAGTTATCTTCATAATTCCTGGTGTGAACGACCCTTACGGCTATAATTTTCTTTAAAGTGCCCAAAGACTGCAGATTGTTGAACTGTCGTACATTGCGAAGACATATATCAACATATGGGGTAATAAGCCATATGTGATGTAAGACTTGAACTCATTTCAGTGCCGTGACTCCGACGCCAGTTGTCCTTCACTCAAATGGTTTTGTATTTTCAGTCAGTTTGAAATCTCTGTAACCTGGAGACGTGGCTGCCTTGAAAAACGATAATATTATGAATATGTCCACGTCCACTTGTGGGCCAGTTATTGTGGGCAGCATGACGCCAGGAGAGCGGAGGGCCTTACTGCGTTCTTTCCCACTCATTAAAGGCAGTGGCACTCTGCTCTCCTCACCTCTTGTCCTTTCACCCTCTCTGCCCTTAGCGCTCCCCCTTCTTCCTCCTCTCTTCTCTCTTTTCTCTCTCTCTCTCTCTCTCTCTCTCTCTCTCTTCCGTTCACTCGCTCTCAAACCTGCTCTCTCATGTGTTTCTGTTTGAGCCTTGGTGGGCGTTTTTTTCACACAGTTCATAGTTGTGTGTTTTAGGGGTATTGCGGGAGCCCATAGTAGTAATTTATAGGTGGTAAATTCATGTTAAAAAAAAATCACAAAGTCGACTTTTCCGTCCTGTTCAGAGAGATGAGATGATCTCCATAGTCTATTTGGAGGGCGACAGGAAGTATTTTGTCAAGTGCGTGTTTGCATGCGTGCATGTGCGTGCACATACGCATGTGTCTATGCATGTGTTTGGAAAGGTATGGGGGGACTTAGTGATGTAAGCCATTCCGTTTCCAATGACATCATGAGGCGTTTGACACGGGGGGGGGGGGGGGGGGGTTCGAGGGGTGTAATAGTGTTAGTTTGCGTGAGTGTGTCGCTGTTGTCAGGGGTGTGGAATGCATTGTACCGGTTTGTGATTCGCACCCCTTGGACTATGGGGACAGTGGGCTGCTTTATGTTAAACAGGGTGTGTCTGTATCAGGCATCAAAGATTTGTGTGGTGCGTGCGGGGGGGCCTGGCAGGACACAGTGTGTTCTGCTGCCTCATTCACAAAGTGGTGCGCCATGAATGGTCATTGAGACACTGCAGTGGCAATATTATTACATTTCTGAACGGATGCGTAAAATGAAATATTGTTTGGACTCGAGTGCATGGAGTCATGGAGGTAAAATAGTGGTATTGACCATCATTAGAAAACCCCATTAAATGCTAATAGAGCACCAAAGTCCAACCAAACGCACGCACGCACACACACACACACACACACACACACACACACACACACACTTACACACACACACACACTTACACACACACACACTTACACACACTTACACACACACACCACAACACAACACACACACACACACACACACACACACACACTTACACACACACACACACACACACACACACACACACACACACACACTTACACACACCCTTGAATCAAACCCACAGAACCTTCTGACCCTGCCATGGGCTTCCTCCCTTTGCCCAGCCCAGAATAACAGAGAGAATGGAAAACCCAGGCAGAGAACTGGGATTGGGGGGGGGGGGGGGTTAAAGGGGGGTAGCCCTGGGTGTATCTACCCCACTTTAACACATCGCAGATACAGCATGTCAAACAGGCACGCCACACACACACACACACACACACACACTCCCACACAGATCCGGGTGCATTTATAAATCACAAGGAAAAGTAGTATCTAGAGAATACCATGTTCTGGGGGTTCACGTGTAAGGTCAAATAAAAAAAAACATGGCTCCAGTTCATTTGAGCCGTATAAATCCATTCCTTCATTGCCCCTACTGGGAAACCAATCTACTGTACTCCTCCAGTTTCCTCAGTCACGCCATCCCTTCCGTTCGATTTACAACTGAAGGATATTGAACCTGAGAGGAGCTAGGGAGAGGAAGAGAGAGTGACATTAGAGGTGTTGAACGGGGAATAGGTACACACAGAGCACTTAGACTGGAAGGAGGGGTTTTTGACACACATACAGTAGATTGTTTGAAAGCAGCAGGGTGTGTGTGTGTGTGTGAGTGTGTGTGTGTGTGTGCCGGAGTGGGAGTGGAGTGGAGAGCTTATCCTCACCTGCACTACTTATAAGCTGTGTGTCAGGCAGCGTTTCTGCAGTACACACACCTGTCCACACGTGTGACTTACCTGAGTACACCTGGATCCAGCTTGAACGTGCCTACAGGTAAAAATGCACCTCTCTGTCTAACTGTGCTAAATTTGTGAACAATGTGTGCGGAAAGTCATTCAATTAATTCTGTAATTATTGTATGTGGTAGTGTACAACAATCTATCTTTTATGATTTACATGACTTTTTTTATCATCATGTCTGATTTATTCACTTTAGTTGCTGTTTTTTAAAATGATACATAATTGTTGTTTTTTAAAAAGATACATAATTGATCAATCTCCTTTTTAGGGTTTAGAATGAAGGTATATGAACATTAAGCTCTGTTGCAATTGAAAATATTTTTTTAGTTGACAAAAGTATAAATTATTGAGTAGAAATAACACTGATAAGTGTGTAGACATATGACTCATCTAAAAGAATTTTAAGGCATGGATAACCCTGTTCCCGTTTCAAGAAAAAAAGGAAGAAAAGTTTCCCCTACAATGAGAGGGCAATTTGACGCACCCCCCATAATGGTGTCCCAAGGCAATAATTGGAACGCTTGTAGAGCTCTTAGAATGCCATAGCTGGAAAGAGTGAGATAGGGTCAGGTCAAGCCCATAGCAAGGAAAATTGAGATCCTTAAGGAAAAGATGACTTTAGCATGGAGCATTGTTTAATCACTCACAAGGTTATAGAGGCGTGAGGTTTTCTGTGGTGAGAGGTGATCCATCTTTTAAGGAGGTGATCCATAAGGTTGATGCTTTGGACGGTAATACACTTAAACGCTAGACATTTCTCCCAGTATGCTAAAGTGTTGGATTTTATTTGGTTATAACGATACAAAATAATAATTTACATACAAGTATTACACTGAACGTTTTCTTGAAGCACTTGCCTTCATGTGTTCACACCCATGGTTAGGCAAGTATGCTCGTAGCCTGTCAAGAGAAGAAGTAGATGGGATCTTGATAGACATATAAAGGGCACATTGTCTTTGTGCACCCTCACCAACTCTCCAGTGTTAATGAACAAGACAGAATCCACCTTGGGAGTCTAAAAGCATTATTTTAGCTCAGTAAAGAGCATGCTACAGACCAGGCATGGCTAATAAAAAGTTCAGATTTTCAGCACTTGAACCTTAAATCCAACAGTGCATATACTGAATAAGAAAATATAGTCTTTACTCTTTAAGGAATACACCAATCACACACACAGAGAAGAGAAGGGTATGTATCCTATCTCACTCTAGGGTGGACAGAAAATAAGCTAATTTCCCCAAAAGTTGCCTTGTTCCTTTAAAGGTGTTTTAAAGGTCGCATTTGTTTATGTTTATGCTTACATTTAAATTTCTTAGCCAACTGTTTTGTCCAAAACTTACATTACATTTTAATCAAGGATCAAACAAAACACACCAGAGAGGTAGCTCACCCCTCCCTGCAGTATTCCCAGAAGAACTCTGCACAGTGGTTTGTTTTTGTTTGGGGGACAGGCTGCCCCAAATTTGTTTGTTTCCAGTTTTCGGAGCCTGGGCTGCAAACAGAGACCGGGTTCTTTTACAGTGTCCTCATGGGATGGGCAGCTCGTGGATTGTGAGAAGAGATGTTCACTGACCGTGACAAAAAATGTCATCGGCTCGAAATCGTGTACGATCACTGACTGCGCCTTTAAAGTAGAAGGACCTTTAAGTTTCTCCTCAGCACCTCAGAGAGTCGTGTGGACAGTGTGATGACCTGTGCTGTGTCTGCTGTGTTCCCTCTCCCAGACCCGCGTCCCCCATGTCCGGCTGCGTGACCTCGGGCCTCGTCGTGCTCATGGTGCCCCTGCTGGCCCTGGTGCTGCTCAGTCCCATCAGCTGGAGTTACGAGGTGGTGAGTCCCGGCTGCCACCTCTACCGTAAGTCACATGACTTGCACATAGACTTTTAGACTTTTTCAGACTAAAGTTAAAGTTAGAGCCTATAGTCTCTGTTAGAGACTTTTACAGACTAGCGCACACACACACACACACACACACACACACACACACACACACACACACACAAACACACACACACACACACACATTCACATTTTAAGGAGCCCACACACACAACTCGCACAGACTTTTTCTGAAGTTTAAGTTAGAGTTGACCAGTAATTAGAAGACACTTTTATCCAAAGTGTTGTGGCCTTGTAATGCCGGGAATTGGCCTGGGTCCAGGGTCGACTGATTGTCAATTGGCGACCTTTCTATTGCTACACTACGTCCGCACACAGAATATATGTGATATACTTATGATACTTGATATGTGATATATTATACTGTATGTATATTGTACATACTGTACATACACTACTCACAAAAAGTCAGGGATATTTGGCTTTTGGGTGAAATTTTAGGATGAACCTAAAATCCTATATAGGTCTAAACTCTAAACTTTTGAATGTGCATGTCAGTGTTTCAGTACTTCCTGTACTGAAACATTAAATTTCACCCGAAAGCCAGATATCCCTAACTTTTTGTGAGTAGTGTACACATGCTGATATCAATATTTCTCCATATGCAGACAAATGTAGCATTTCAGTGTTCACATCTCAGGTAGACATTTTGGTTGTCAGGTCTGGCGTGCATGTTTTGCACATGAGCAGAATGGGACAGGCTGACATGTTCTCTCACACATTCTCTCTCCATGTCACAGCCTTCAATGTGACCATTCGCAGCGACCGCAAGGGGACATGTCGCGGGACCCACGTGGTGTACGCCTGCGTGGGCTACTGTGAGTCCAGCGCCTTCCCGTCGCGCTACTCGGTCCTGCTGGCGTCCAACTTCACCCACAACATCACCTCGGCCTCCAGGTGCTGCACCATCAGCCGAGATGCCAAAGTGAGTCCGGCCGCTCGCTGTTTCTGAGTCTTCTCCATGGCCCTAAAGAGCCCTATCCTCGATATCAGATATGCCAACACTTGTTTCGTAATTCTGCAGCAGTGTTTTTCATCAGTGGATAAAAGTTTAGGCCAGGAAATGCAGCTTCAAGAGAAGGCTGGATATAGGCCTGTATTTTTGTGTGTGTTCTGTTTTGAAACTATGATATACATAATAATATATTTATATAAATATTTATATAAATATAGATTTATTTATTTTGTATGTTATTTTTCTTGAGAGATGTCATTTTGGATTAGATTCCTTTTTTGAAGAAGAAGAAATGGACATTCTTTGTGTCCTCCTCCTCAGGTGAAAGTGCGGCTGGACTGCCCCCGGGGCCGCCACCACGATGACATAGAGATTGTGACGGCACAAGCGTGCAGGTGTGATATGTGCCGCAAGTCCCGCTACTGAGGAGCAATGGCAACGCAACTTATCCTACAGAACAGTGCAACCTTTCATGGTTTCATACACCAGAGAGAGGGAGAGAGAGAGTATATGTGTGTGTGTGTGTGTGTGTGTGTGTCAGTGTGTGTGTGTGTGTGTGTGAGAGAGAGAGAGAGAGAGAGAGAGAGAAAACAATATAAAAATACTCGTATAGTATCCGATTGTCTGAGCTTTCAGTCACTTAACCAACCACTTCAGCCATAGTAGTACAAGCACACCCAAACTGCAGACCTTCATTTGCACCTGAATCCGAACCTGTGCAATTTAATGATGTAGTGAATGTACATACTTAATTTATATTTATGTGGCTTTTTATAAATGAGAAATGTTTAATAAACAAAGAAAAATAAATATTTGTCTGGTATATTTATTACTTGATGAAACACATACATAAACACATACAGTTATGCAGACTATAGATAGAACAGTGTGTATATTGGAGAAGTACAATGACGAAACAGCCTTAACCTGTGTATAGGCTTTATACACTTGTCTATACACTTGTATACACAGCATGGTGGGGTTAACTTAGTGTTAGTTGTGTGGTATTGAGTACCAAGAGAATACGGAAGCCTGACAATAACACTTGTTATCAGTATATCAATGATGCAATGCAAAAGAAAGTATTATCATGCAGTATTATGAGGGCAATCTTAATGATAATGTGCCTGTTCTCTCCATCCCAAAGCTGTTTTCATCCTCAAAACCTTCGCCACTGACAGTCTCCCTCAAAAGGTCTGGCACTCCGTGTGGTGAGGTGAACAGACAGAGCAGTCACACTGCAGGGCGTGTGGGTAGTGGTAGAGGGGAGAGACATTTGGAGAGCAGCCAGGAAGGCGCGCAGTCAGGTGGCGCATGCGGCTGTACGTGCAGACTCGGTGGTGGCGCTGGATGTAGGGTGGCTCTGGTAAAGGCTTCTGAAAGGAGCAGAGGAACAGTAAACTGCATCGGATACAGTCGACTGATATGAGTAGGCTATGACCGTATGGCTGATGGTTTTGTGTAAGAGTCGCGCTTACCTCCCATGTTTGGCATCTCCCCCAACATGCCTCGGTGTGTATGCGCACAGATCTGCAGCCAGGTTTGTGCGCTATGAATGAGAACTCGCGAACAGCGCAGCCGCGAAAACTGTTTAGAGTGGTCACAGCAAAGGATAACCCGACCATCATGACCAACAGCAAATAAATCAGGGAAGAGGCTATGCCTGGACGTGTCCACATTCTAAAAAAGAGTTACAAATATGGCAAAACATTCAAAATAGCACACAAATAAAATCTGTCCCAAATAATAATAATAATAATAATAATAATAATAGAAATAGCCTACTGTAGGCTACAGAACATAAATAAAAAAAATATTCTTTATTTTTTGAATATATTAAGACTGTCATGTCGATGTTGTGTTTCTTTTGGACACTCTTGTCCGAATATAGAGCGCCCTCTTTGGTCCCAGAATGGATCGACTGTCTACATTATTTGTGATTTTGTTCATGCTATAAATAAAAAAAAACATAAACAGACATTCGGCGGTAGGCTATTTCTTACAACTTAATAGTTAATTCTGACAGAGCTGCGGGACAGATGATAGTAGTATAGCATATTCATTCGTGGTTATAAAAGTGTCTTTTAAACTTTTTCCTCCATTCCCATAATAACCTCCACACAGAATCAAGTTAATCTACACCGCCCCCTTTAACTTCTACTCCAAACTGTAGAAAGTGTTCCTCAGAGTTAAAAGCAAATAACCCCCAGTTATTGTGTTATCTTAATAGTTTGAGGGAATGTAAACTTATGTCATTAAAAAAAATCAGTAGATTATTGGATTAAACCTACCTGTTACTTTTAGGCGATAATCCTCCTTGTAAATCTGGACATGCAGTCTCTCGAAAAACCAAACCGCTTGTTATTGTTTTTAGCCCGCAATGGTCGGACACTCTGACATCATCACAATTATAATTGAAAACCCATTAAGAGTGGATACAACCCGGAAAATAGGGCATAACTTGTCAATAGCGTGCCTTATCAAAATATTATGCTGAAGCTGAACCCTGATTAACATTGTAACAAATTGAGGTAAGCAGTATGGTCAAAAACGGTAAGTAGGCTACTAACAGCAACATGTGGCTGTATTTGCAGGGTCACAGTAAAATGATTAACATTTCTATATTTTGCTTTTCTTTCTATTTATTTATTTATTTATTTATCTATTTATTTACTTTATTAAAGTTTGAGCTGTCTCAAATAGCCTGATTGATACCTCTCTGAAATCTCTGAATCATTAAGGAAACCAGCTATGGAAAGTGAATACAACACTTGTTCGTGTCAATGACCCAGTATATGAGCTCTCTCAAACAAATATTCACAATTTGGACACAGTTGTCAATCCTTCAACAAGTCAACAACATGTAATCTGGTCCTGTTCATAGTATGATAATCCAAATCCAGGTCTCAGGTCAGACCTAATCATGTCTAATTGTCAATGTCAATGGCTTGTTATTTACCACGCACATCAAAAACGTTAAGTTAAAATTTTAAAATGTTATCAAGTGCTTTGTGTGTGTGTGTGTGTGGCTGTATGTGAAATAAGACATACAACACCAGCATGTTTCTATGTGAAGTTATTTAGCACACATCTCCATTGTAATATCCCAGCGCTTATACATTCATATCCCAAAGCCATTGGTCCCCAAAAAATACATTGCTATGTTAAACACAAAACATTGATCAAGAGGACAGTGCAACTGTACTTTTAAGTGATGCTACGTATGCTTACATTTTCAACCCATTTTATTGCCTTCTCTAATTCTACTATAGCCTTCAGTACTGGATCTTTCCAACGTAATGCAGTCATTTCCAGTGGTCAGACAAAAAGGGAACTTGTAAGTCATTAAGAAAAAGCAGGAATAAAAATGCACAGAAGTGAGGGGTAGTGGATTGTTTTTCATCAGTAAACAAAGACAACTCAACTCAACTTATTCATGACTGGCACTGTGTGGCCATTTACCAGTAGCGATGCTTTCTGGAAACATAGAAGAACAATCAATCAAAGTGTTACATTCCAATTGAAAACCCATGTGCTGTCTGGTTCCTCACTCCTCACTGTACACCACTGTCTGACATGGTTACACTTACCTAAAGAGAGAGCACAACTATTTTGCATACAACATACAGACCCTTTCATATCTCTCTCTCACACACACACACACACACTCACACACACACACACACTCACACACACACACACACACACACACACACACACACACACACACACACACACATACACACACACATACACACACATACATACAGGTATACATACATACACTCAAACCAACTTTCCTTCACATAATATCTTCCTTCTAAATAAGGTTGCAATAATAAATAAA